>NW_026927382.1:0-30377 GCF_032062105.1 Saccostrea cuccullata | reverse complement strand
CATTAAGAAATATGATGATGAAAATTAAAACATGTTTTATAAATAAGTGAAAATGTCACATGATTAAAGGGGTTTTACCATCCTACAAACATAAGGGGAAAAAGGGAATTGGTTGTCTTCCAGTAGGTGAAAAGCAAATAACACGAATCTATGTCATCTATAAATAAAATATTTTAATTATTTTTGATTCATTGTGAAATTGCAGGTGTTATATCTGCCTTGAAAATCTGTATTAAAATTATAGTTATATACAAGCTATATTGCTGATTTGTATGATGTATATGTCTGTATTCATTTTCTGTTAAAATCAAACAAAAAAATATTTAAAAAGATAATAGTTTTTAGAACTTGTAAACTAATTAGGCCCACTGGAACCTTTGACCCTTTACAACAGAGAAAAGATGCTGTATCTAAGAATGGATTTTATTGAAAATCAGTAAGATGCATTGTTTTAGATTTTAAGTCATATTCTTGTGACAAGTACAAGAGCCAGAGTCCCATGGAACATATTGCATGGTTACCAGCTGTCTGTGCAGAAATCACTTCAATATTGATACATTTAAACTAATATATTTACATCCACTGAATATTTTCCCCTTTATTTCTTAAGAAAACCCATTGCGTTAATCACTACATGAACTACATTCTAGGCATGTCGCCTGTACAGATTTCTAGATCAGTGGCTGTTCCATCAATGAAACGTATAAAGACATTCGCATCATTAATACAATAATTAATCCTTTTAATCCTACTTTAAATGATTATTTAAACAGATATAAATATAAACAATAAAATGTCTTTCTTTGATTGTTATTACTGGAATTAACGATTGCAGCAATTGCAGAAAAAAATTTACATAACCTGCTTACGCGGGTTATGTATTTTTTCTGCAACAGCTGCTTCTGTTAATTCCAGTAATTACAAACAAAGAAAGCATTTTATTGTTTGAATGTAGTCTCAAACTTCTTGTACATTAATGAGGGGCATGAATTGAGCAAACTTGAATCTACACTCTCTGAGGATATTTTATGCCATTGCTTCCATGTATCAGTATGACTATCTTTGGCCACAGGAGTTCGCGTACCTATCAATTTTGCCGAAATTTTAGTTAAATAAAAAAGATACGTAATACCTATAATAATAACAGTGTTATTATTATACGTATTACGTATTTTTTTATTTAATGAAAATTTTGGTATAATTGATAGGTACACGAACTCCTGTGCTTTGGCTTTGCTGTTCTTGGAAAGTTTTAATTATATCCCAAGAAAATCATATATCTTTTATTAATTAGACATGTGGTTATTTTTTCTTGTAATAAGAAAAATATAATATGAAGCTTCTGTGGTTCAGAATGGGTCAGGTTATATTTTTTCATATTTCAAAAAAATCAATCCATCAACAATCTGTTTAGAGTTATCGTCCTTACTGTCTATCACGTGACGTCACAAAGCCATGACGTCATAATAGACTGGTTTCTCACTCAATCGATTTGGCGAGGAGCCTTTTTCCAAAATTCAGAGTTTTCGGTGCAATATAGGTATTTGCAGTACGAAGCTGAGGAAGGTTTTGTATTAACGTAAGTAAAGATTAAGAATATTGGTTTAAGAAATTACATATAATTATCTTGAAGGATACGAAGAGAAAATGTTGTGGCAACTCGATTATATATATACTTTAATATAATAATAATTAACCTGTCCTGTCAATATCATTTTATATGTAAGTCATCAAAGTAATCAAGTTTTGAGATTATTTGCCATGTGAAGCAGAAAAGAAGTGATTTCTAAACATAATACTTGCAAATAATGACAATTTTACTCTCTTGTTTACCAGTCATATTTTGATTTGCAATTTTTACCGCTTTCTCCTTTTTTATCGTCTAATCCTCTAAAAAGAAATGCTGTTTTTTAAACAGTTAAAAAATGGATTCAAATGCGGGTCCATCGTCGGCTGAATCCCACCTTGGGAAAAGCAAGGTATGTGAATTCAAAATCAATTTTCTGTTACCTTAATTTATTGCAAACAATTTTTAACATTTTGTATAAAAAAAGGAGGTGGTGTACAAAATGTTTACAATCAGTTATACTGTCCCTTTATACTCATATCCAATGCAATCCTTGCCCCGACTCTTTTTATAACTTTTTCTATGTTTTTGTTTTAAATAATTGTTTTGAAATATTCGTAATTTTTTTTAAATTAATACTCGGCTAAAAACAATTTAACACAAGACTCTAGGTTGGCTTATTTGATCTTTTTTTTTATATAAAATAAGAAGCAAATTTTGAGAGGGAATAAATATTTTCAAGATTTGTAACACGGGTTTGGATTGAGGATTAAGATTTACATAGGTTTAGTAAGTGTATTATTTATATACATGTAATTTAGAATCAAATAAGTTCCTTTCATTATTTATTGTTATTGTTTGCAGCAGGATGAGGAGGAAGAGATGAATAGTGTTCCTTTGGAGAGGAATGAACTGGTAAATTCATTGGGAAAAATAGATTAACAATGTTTTACTTACTGGGCAAACTATACTAAATACAGAATATATATAATACGTGTATAATAAATATGGTTTTAATAACTGTTTTATCATTTATTAAAAGAAATTATGAAAGGAAACTGTAACTGATAAAGCCAATGATAGACAAATTTAATTCTCTTGTTCAGTCCACCAAAGCCTCCATGATGATCATGATGGTCGAACACGATGACACTGATGATGAAGACGAAAGTCCTGAAGAACTGGACCAGGCTGTATGATTATTTATCTAAACTAAGGCTCTGTAAATAGATAAATATACTCACTATTTTCTTACAAATTAAACTTTGTCCACTAACTCAGTTATTTTATGTTTCAGACGTTGTCCAGTATGTGCACGCTACCTGCCGAGATTGTTTTGGAAGAACGGGTAATAAATTGAATATAAATGTTTTTTTTTATATGGAATCTAGATTTTATTAAATATGTATAAATGAACTTTGAGCTGCTTCTTAATCTATGAAATGTTTCAGGCTAGACAACTTTCAGAGCTTAGCATGAAAGAAGCACTTGCTGAAGAATTATTTAAATTTGAGGTAAATACTAGTACTCAGGTTCACCGTACTGATTTTCAATTTTAAAATTCTATCAAAAAGAAATTGTTAATAAATTTGAACCTCTACAAATCTATTTTTTTAAAAAGTGTTTTGGTACAAAAATTGAGAAAATGATGAAAAAAAAATTCTATCAATTATGATTACAAGTACATGTTGCCATTATGATAAAATAATTATATACTATAAATTTAACTTCTTTACAGATCAGTAGAATGTCCCTCATTGCTATACATTCCGCTTTCTCCGCTGCTGTATCAGACGAGAGTCGCCCAGCTAAACGCAAGGTGAGTTTCTATCTTAAACTTTTTCATCTTGATTACTTCGTTGATGTATTAAATGCAAATATCAATGATTGTTTGATATCTTTTTTTCCCATTTCAGCCAAACATCTTCAGAAGATTTGTTTCGTGCTGTTGTTCTTGCCTAGGTAGAAGGAACCGTTAATGTTTTAATTTTTGTATTGTTAGCTAATGTTTTAAATTAAAATATTTTTTAAAATATTTTTTCTCTTCTATGGTCAGTTTACGTAAAAAAAAAAAGAAAGAAAGAAAGCTTCCCTTAAAGTACCCCCCCCCCACCCCGAGGATACCAAAATCGGTAAGAAAAAAATGCATACACTGTACGGGCATATAACATAAGTGCATTTGAAATACAAGTATATTTTTAAAAGATAAATAAAAATGACTATTTTAGAAACTAAAGCCGGGTTGGGGTGCTGTATAACGCGAGGCTGGTCTTCCCCAGGAGCGAAACTTCATTCTACAGTATACCAGTCTTCAGGAGAGAGACCTACGGGAAGAGGCCCCACTGTATAGCCAGCCTCCCGCTTAGAAGGCCCACTGTATAGCCAGCCTCCCGCTTAGAAGGCCCACTGTATAGCCAGCCTTCCGCTTAGAAGGCCCACTGTATAGCCAGCCTTCCGCTTAGAAGGCCAGGAAAAGGGCCAACTATATACAGCCAGCCTTCAGGAAAAAAGACCACAGTATATCCAGACTTCCGGAAAGGAGGCTCCCTGTGTATACAGCTCTCCAGGAAATATGTCACCCGAGTGGCACAGGAGTTAGAGCGTCTGCTCTAGAAGGATATGGAGATAACGAACAGTATTCAATATCAAAGTCCATAAAACAATACAAAATAGGAGCAGAGCATATAAGGACCTCAGAAACATCAAAGGTGGGATCAGGTGCCATGGAGGAGTGAGCATCCCCTGCTGACCGGTCACACCCGCTATGTGCTCCTTGTCATGATCTTGAAATAACGGAAAATCTGTCGTCAATTTAATGTATATATAATGGACTAACAATTCGTATGAAAAACGTCAGTCAGCATTTGACTCAATAATAAATTGTATTTGTTGACAAGGTCATTGTATCGACCATAGAACTTACGAAATGACGACTTTAAACGAGACTGCTGATATTCTTGTTTCATCAACTTGCTTGTCAATAATTTACCTCGATTTAGAAATTGTTCATACGTAGAGCATGCTCTTGCGTATTGAATCAACTGAGATATATACACTCCGTATGCAGGTGATGAAGGTATATTGCTGCATAAGTAAGGGAAGCTGACGATAGAAAAGTTAAAGTCGTCACGTTTACCATATAACTTGGTTGTTAGGTTACCATTAACGTCTTTTTCAAGTTAAATATCCAAGTATGAAACAGAGGTGTCAGACTTTATAGTATCTTTTATCTCAAGCTCTCCTGGATATATCGTATCGACGTAGGAATGGACATTACCATTGTTAATTGACAATACGTCGTCGATATATCTGAAGGTCGAGTTGAAGGCCACAGCAAGTGTTTTCTTCTTTTCAAGCATAAGATTTTGCACAAATTCTGCTTCATATGAATATGAAAATAGGTCTGCTAACAACGGAGCGCAATTGGTTCCCATGGGAAATCCAATAGATTGTTGGAAGACCTGGTCTCAAAAAACCACACAGATATTGTCAATCAGAAACTCAAGCTCTTCTTGATGTCAACTTCAGAGTACTTGAGTGTGCAATCAGAATCTTTTTTAAGAGTTTTTTTTCTAGAGTACATTGTACTAGTATTTAAATGAGGGATTGTTCCTTACGTCGTGGGTTCGAATTCCACTATGGGACGTGAAGACCGGTCCTTCGAATGAGACCGTATGTAGAAACCAAGGTCACAGTATTGGACAAAATTTGCAGTTCTCCAAATGGCAAGTAGTGGCGTATGAGTGAAATATTCTCAAGATACAATCAATAACTCGATCCCCAGAAGGAAGGCGCAATGTAAAGCCAGCTCTCCGGGAATAAGCTTTACTGTATAACTAGCCTTCCAGGAATAAGTCCCACTGTATAGTCAACGTTACGGTAAGAGGGTTCACTGTAAAGCAAGCCCTTCCGACAAGAAAGCCAACTATATAGCCAGCCTTCCGGGAAGAAGGCCGACTGTATACCCAGCATATAATACGGAAAGAGGATCCAAAGTATAACCAGCCTTCCGACAAGAAAGCCAACTGTATAACCAGCATTATGGGAAGAAGACCCTCTGTACAGCCAGTCTTCCGAGGAAAAGGCCACTGTATAGCCAACCTTCCGGGAAGAAGACCAACTGTATAGCCAATCTTACGAGAAGAGGGTCAATTGTTCCAGCCTTACGAGAACAAGGGCCACTATATAGCCAGCCTTAGGGGAAGAGGGTCCATTGTATATCCAGCCCTATACCCACTGTAAATCCACCTTCCGGAAAGAAGGCCCAATGTATATCCAATCTTACGGGTAGAAAATCTATTGTATAGCCAGCCTTACGGAAAGAGGGTCCATTGACTCCATTGTATAACCAGCCTTACGAGAATAAGTTCCACTGTATAGCCGGCCTTATTTGAAGAAACTCCATTATATAGCCAGCCCTACGGAATTAATGCCCACTGTATAGCCAGTCTTACGGGAAAAGAATCCATTGTATAGCAAGCCTTACGGGAAGAGGCTCCATTGTAAAACCAGTCTTACGGGAATAAGGCCCACTGTATAGCCAGCCTTACTGGAAGATGGTCCACTGTATAGCAAGCCCTTCCGGGATGACGGCCATTGTATAGCCATCCTTACGGGAATAATGCCTACTGAATAGCCATCCTAATGGGAAAATATACATAATTTGGGGGTCCATTGTATAGCCAGTCTTACGTGAAAAATACCCATTGTATAACTAGTCTGCCCGGAAGAGGCCCACTGCATAGCGTGCCTTTCGGGAAGAAGGTCATCTTATATCTTGCTTTCCGGGAAGAATTTCTCTATCTACCTATTTTTATATCCCCGCTTGAAGAGCAGGAGGGTATATAGTAATCGTTATATCCGTCTGTCCGTCTGTTACGCTTTGGGGTACCCATCTCTTATCCGCAACTCCTCTCATACCACTGAATGAAATTTGATGAGACTTTCACGGAATCTTTATTACATATTGTCATTGTGCACCTCTTATTTTACTTTTTGATCGGACACACAATTTGGGTTTCCTATAGCAAGACATGGACACTGCTATTACATTCATATTGGAAGAGGGGGTGTCATTTAGCTAGCCCATTGCTCACAGTACCTCTAGTTTTTTACCTTGTGTCAAGATAGGGCAAGCTAACATATTATTATAGTCAGACTGATGTGAAAAAGGCCCGCTGATTGACTGTACAGTCAGCTATCCAGGAACAAGTCCCACTGTATAGTCAACGTTACGAGAAGAGGGTCCACAGTGTATAGCAGGCCCTTCTGACAAGAAAGCCAACTTTATAGTCAGACTTACGGGAAGAAGTCCAACCGTATAACCAGCATTACGGAAAGAGGATCCATTGTATAATGAGTATTACGAGAAGAGAATCCATTGTATATCTAGCTCTATGGAAATAATGCCCACTGTATATCTAGTCTTCCGGGAAGAAGGTCCATTATACAGCCAGCCTTACTGAAAGACGGCTATTGTATAGCCACCTTACGGGAATAATGCCCACTGTATAACTAGTCTAGCCTGGAAGAGGCCCACTGTATAGCGTGCATTTCGGGAAGAAGGTCATCGTATATACCCGGTATTGCTTTCCGGGAAGAATTTCTCTTCCTATTATATACTGTCCACTGTATAGTCAGCCTTCCGGGAAGACGGCCATTGTATAGTCACCTTACGGGAATAATGCCCACTGTATAACTAGTCTAGCCTGGAAGAGGCCCACTGTATAGCGTGCCTTTCAGGAAGGTCATCGCATATACCCGGTATTGCTTTCCGGGAAGACAGCCATTGTATAGCCATCCTTACGGGAATAATGCCTACTGAATACAGCGATCCTAACGGGAAAATGATCCTTTGTATAGCCAGTCTTACGGGAATAATGCCCACTGTATAACTAGTCTAGCCTGGAAGAGGTCCACTGTATAGAGTGCCTTTCAGGAAGGTCATCGCATATACCCGGTATTGCTTTCCGGGAAGACAGCCATTGTATAGCTATCCTTATGGGAATAATGCCTACTGAATACAGCCATCCTAAAGGGAAAAGGGTTCATTGTATAGCCACGGAAAAATGCCCACAGTATAGCTAGTCTGCCCGGAAGAGGACCCAATGTATAGCGTCGTCGTATATCTTGCCTTCCGGGAAGAATTTCTCTTCCTACTTATTTTTATATCCTTCTCTTGAAAAGCAGGAGGGTATATACCCGGTAGTCCGTCTTTTACACTTTGGGGCACTCATCTCTTATCCGCAACTCCTCTCATACCACCGAATGAAATCTGATGATACTTTCACAAAATATTTATTACATATTGCCATTATGCTCCTGTTTTACTTTTTGATCGGACACATAATTTGGGTTTCCCATAGCAAAACATGGGCACTGCCATTATATTTATATGGGAGGCTGTGGTATCATTTAGTGAGCTCATTGCTCATAGTATCTCTAGTTTTTGCCTTGTCTCAAGATAGGGCAAGCTAACATATTATTATAGCCAGACTGACGTAGAGAAAGCCCGCTGATTGACTGTATACTCAGCCATCCAGGAATAAGTCCCACTGTATAGTCAACGTTACGGGAAGAGGGTCCACTGTGTATAGCAAGCCCATCTGACAAGAAAGCCAACTATATAGCCAACCTATTATTTAAAAAAAAAAAATTTCCCTTGAGACAAGATAGGGCAAGTTAACGTATTATAATGCAGGCAAGATAATATAACATATGGCACCTGAGGTCTTTATCTGCCGTAATCATAAAAAATTGGGAGTTTTGGACTTTTTAATTATAATCGTAGTATGCATGTACGTATTTCTTGCAATAAACAAAATAAAAACTAGAGGTACTGTGAGCAATGAGCTCACTAAATGATACCCCCCGCCTCCCATAATGTCGATGTGTTGCTTTATATTGTTTTACGGTAATGTGTAAAGAGGAATAACTCCTCCTATCAATGTTATCCAGAAGCTTCTATTATGTGACGTCATAGGTAAACAAAAAATGGCAATGTCCATGTTTTGCTCTGGGAAACCTAAAATACGTGTCGAATAAAAAAGTAAAATAGGAGGTGCACAATGGCAATATGTAATAAAGATTCTGTGAAAGTTTCATTAAATTTCACTCAGTAGTATAAGAGGAGTTGCGGATAAGAGATAAAGCGTAACAGACGGACGGACAGACGGACGGACGGACGGACGGACGTACAGACGGACGGACGGACGGAAATCCCGATTACTATATACCCTCCCACTTTTCAAGCGGGGGGTATAACTATGCAGTGAAATATTTTTAGACTATAAAGCAGCAAGAAAGTTTCGAAGAAACACTTTAAAAAAAAAAGAAGCTTTGACAAGCTGTTAATGTAAAAGGTTTTTTTTTTCACATTAACGATAGCATTTTTATTAGCCATAAGGCATGCGTTTTTTGTCACTCTTTCATGAAGGTCATTGTATCGATAACGCTGTGACCTTGAAGAATCATATCTGCGGCCTCATTGGACACCATAATTCGTCTCGGGGTGTATTTCGATAGACCTGCTTCCTTGACAACGGTCTGGTAGAACGGGGCCGTAGCAACACCACAGGCCCTACATTTAGAACTAACCGACACCACAAGTTGTAGTTTGGAATTAGGGTCTGCCGAGAAAATGTAATCCAAAGGGATTGGTGCCAAGTTAGTAGACATTCTCAACCCTTCGTATATTGTTCGACTCGTCTCATCGCCTACAACTTCTGTGACGATAATTTTTATCTCCGGGCCTTGTTCTGTCTTGTGAGAATTGTTCGTATGGTGATACTGGTAGAAATTTACATCAAGTGATTTACTCGGAAAAGGAAGGAGTTTGATTTGACACAACTTGACGGGAAACCTGGTTTTTAAGGATATTTTCTCCCTACAAACAAGACCCGCGGATCTTTGTCCCATAGATCCATACAGATTTTGAACCTTCACTTCGTTCGGAGCATTCTCAAACCTAGCGCCTTTCTGAAATTTTTCGGCACCCCCTTCGAATTTATGCAGCGTGAAATACTTGTATAAATCTAGCTGTTCCTTTTCATCTAAGACCTCAGTAGCAACAAGTAGACTAGAAAAAGTTTCTAATGAAAGTAAAGGTACTCTGAGCAAGTAAAGACTGTCTCCGAGCGATTTTCTCATGTTTTCTCCGGTAGGCTCCATTTCTCTTCGCTTACATTCTTCCTCTGCCCACCGAAGGGTGGCTTTGACAAGGTTTTCTTCCGAGGTACAAAACTTCCCATTCTTCAGGACTTCTCGCAAGTTATCCTTACTGAGAGACAGAAAGCCATCTGATTGTAAGCATTCTGTCGTGTTGAACTCTATGAATCTGAGTACATTTGTTTCTAGTTCTTTCAGATCGAACAACTTGGCTTGACTAAATATAACGCAGGCATTGTCACTATCGACCGCCGCTTCCAGAAAAGACTGGCATTGATTTACCAAGGCAGGGATCTGATATTTTTGTGCGGCATGTAAAGTTGGAATAACTGTGTCACCTTCAAGCTTTATTTTATCCGTGTAGATGAACCTAAAATAGATGTGAAATACATGATAAAGAGTAGCATACCTGTTCATATTATAGTAAAAGAAAAAATAGGATTAAAAGAAATTAATTAGCAATTTAAAACAAGGGTCTGGTGTACCCTTAATTAATATATTATCTTGCTTAGTGTTGATTGTAAACTAAAATCTTAAATATTGTAAGTATAAAATAATTCTAATACATTGAAGTGAAGTGCCATAAAAAAAAAAATACCTGAGCAGAGTTCTGAAGATGTCGTAGGAGATGTCCTCAATATTCACGTCCTGACCCACTTCCTGGAGGGTACCGTAGAACATGGCTTTAAAAACTGGACTCCGGATAGCAAGGATCAGTTTGTGTGCCCTTAAGACGGATTTTTCCTCGTCCGACTCGTTCGGAAACTTGAAGGAGATGTCCGACATTTCGCCGTTGTTAAACATCGCTCTAAGGGATTCGGTCACCGTTCCGGGTTCTCCTCCGACCGACTGTTCCATGCTGTCACTGGTGGACGCAGTGCTTGTACTTTCACTCTCCATTTCCTTCGGTTCAAAGATTTTTCTTCTTTCTAAAATAACCTGATCAACATTTTCTGATTATCATTATGACGCATCCTCTCGAATGCAATTTGTAACGACCGCAAATGGATCTCGATCTCGATTGGTTTACGTACTGTCAAGGTGGCAGTTTACTTTTTAAAAGCTCTTGTCCCCTCCCAAAATTTAAATGAATTTCTGGTATGACATCTGACAACAGGCAATTTATTTATTATTTTAATTTTCTGATATATAGGTCTATTAGTGTGTAACGATATTTTGATATATCATAGTGAGATACTAGTATTCGAATAATAATCTTGTGATATCACGGATTTCTAAATTAAGGTAAATTTTTCAAGGCCTATATCCAAAAATCAGACAAGAAAATTCAGCAAGTAATATGCATGCTTGTGTGTATAAAATATTAATCCCCCTGATTTTTAATTTCTCCAATATTGACCTTCATCTTTCTCAGGCTCTATACCCTTAACCCCTCCCTCCGGTTTGTAATTAAATATTGGATCAATCTGAAATTCAAATACACCTGTACTATCTCGATTATAAAATTTATTTCTTTTATTTATATACATTTAAAACAAAAAATGTATACATGTATATACTAAATACACAAAGTATCTCGGACGTACATTTAGCAATTTTTTTTGCGAAATTATCGAGGTCGAACAAAAGCTCTTCCAGCTTTTTATTTTCTTGCTCTTCACAAAGTTTAGATTAAAAAAAAATATTCGATATTTTTATGTTTTCGTCTTGTCAGTGTGGCAATAACGCGCTTGCGAGTGTGAGAGTGTGTGAGCAAGTGCACTGATGAGCAATGATTAAGAAGAGCTATTATACAATGCGATTTTTGTTGGAAAAAAAATCATGTGGTCTTTTTAGCTCTACTGGTCAGAGACCAGAAGAGCTTATTCGATAGTAATGCGTCCGTCGTCAGTCCGTCTGTCTGTCTCTAGACAATTTTTCAAAATGCTACTCCTCTTACAGTTTTGGTTAAGATACATAATTCTGTGTATCGGTTTTTGGTTTCCATGAACGGTGTTGCTGTGGTTACTAAAAATAGAAATTTCTTCAAAATACTTTCAAAATGCTACTCCTCTCACAGTTTTTGGTCTGATTTCAAAATAATTGGCACACAAGTAGACAACACTAAGATACACGTGTAATTCTGTTTATCGGTTTTTTGATTTCGATGATCCGTGGTTACTAAATATAGAAATCTCTGGGAAAAACTATCAAAATACTACTCCTCCTACAGTTTTGATCTGATTTCAATGCAACTTGGCACACAAGTAGACTACACTATGATACAAATTCTTTATATCGGTTTTTGATTTCGATGAACTGTGTTGCCATGGTTACTTTCGATAGGAATTTCTGTTAAATACTTTAAAAATGCTACTCCTCCAACAGTTTTGATCTGATTTCAATTTAACTTGGCAAACAAGTAGACTACAGTAAGATACATAATTCTTTTTATCGGTAAATTAAACAAAATTTGATTTCGGTGTGGCCATGGCTACTAAAAATATAAATTTCTGTGAAATACTTTCAAAATGATACCCTCCTACAGTTTTGGTCTGATACCGGTATCGATATAACTTGGCACACAAGTACGAGGGTTGTTCAATAAATAACGTCCTCGGTGCTCAGAAAGAAGCAAAAGACGCTTTTCAATGATTTAGTCTTAATAATTTAACTTAATATTCTCTT
This sequence comes from Saccostrea cuccullata, assembly GCF_032062105.1. Classification (NCBI taxonomy): domain Eukaryota; kingdom Metazoa; phylum Mollusca; class Bivalvia; order Ostreida; family Ostreidae; genus Saccostrea; species Saccostrea cuccullata. The sequence continues at coordinate 18,016 of NW_026927382.1, read as the reverse complement.
TCAATTAAAACCCATGTCGATAAAAAATATTATCCAACTTCTGATTGTTGTTTTTAGAACTCATTTTTGGGTATGACCCTTAGTGTACTGAAAATGGCAGATTTTATGATTTCCTGGACTAGTTTCTTCGTTCTGAAAAGTGTTTTTTCAAGTTTGGAAAATTAAACAAGTCAAAAGGCGAAAGATCTGGCGAAAATTGTTAGTATGAAAAAAAAATCACTTTCTTTTTATCCCAAAATCTCCTTTACTCTTCATTGCGTGCGGGTCTGGACGCTGTCATGAAGAAATTTAATGTAGTGGATTCCTGATTCTGGTTCCTTCCTCTCATTAACCTTTCAATTTTTTTTGCAAAAAATTTGCTTTCTAGACTCTTCCAGAAATTAAACTGCCTCCCCGAATACGAATTTTAACAACAAGACCACTAATATTTTAAAAAATTGCATATAAAAATGCCTTTGTGATCTTGCAATTCTTTGCTCTTCTCAGACCTTTGCTGTATTTGTCAAGTACGTACATCTTATTGTAAATTTTGTTTCGATGGTTTTCAATCTGATTAATCAGATTGGATGGTTTTAAGCAATAAATTCAAGTTTCATTATCTCTTTGAATTTCAAACAAACTTGGATAACTACAATTTTTCATTTTTTTTAAAATGATTGTTTAGATATTCGTACACGCTGTCGTTTTCACCCATTTTTCAAAATATAGGGTGACCTTTGAGTACTAAGCTTTTTTACTGCCAAACGTTTTTTAAAACAGTGTGAACTACTCCCGAAATGATGTCTATCAAATTTGCAATCATACATCATCAGTGATTATTTGTTGAAAATTGGCAAACAGTGCATGAGTTGTTATAATTTTTGTTGGCAAGGACGGTACCCATTTTTGATACCCATTATATAATTTTTTTTTATCATTTAAATCCGCCTGCAAATTTGTCTATAAAACAGGCATTGGTTGCCGTAAATATTACATATTTCAGTGAATATTTCTTTGGGATTCTTAAAACAGTGTGAACTACTCCCGAAATGATGTCTATCAAATTTGCAATCATACATCATCAGTGATTATTTGTTGAAAATTGGCAAACAGTGCATGAGTTGTTATAATTTTTGTTGGCAAGGACGGTACCCATTTTTGATACCCATTATATAATTTTTTTTATCATTTAAATCCGCCTGCAAATTTGTCTATAAAACAGGCATTGGTTGCCGTAAATATTACATATTTCAGTGAATATTTCTTTGGGATTCTTAACGAGTTTTACAGCAGCTTGAATGAAGCGTTTAATTTCATTCTAGTTTACTGATTCTTTACCATTCATTTCTCGAATAGCCCTTGTTTTCCAGCTTCTCACAATGAAACTATTTGATGAAAAGTGGTCACATAAATTGTTATAAATTCATTAAAGATTCAATAATGTGAAAAAGTCAAGCTTAATGTCATATGATATTTGTATTGTATGTCACACAGTTCAGGACATTATTTATTGAACAGCCCTCGTAGTCTACACTGAGATACATAATTCTGTGTATCGGTTTTTAATTTCGATGAACGATGTTGCCATGGTAACTAAAAATAGAAATTTCTGTGAGATACTTTCAAAATGCTACTCCTCCTACAACTTAGGTCTGTGAGATACTTTCAAAATGCTACTCCTCCTACAATTTAGGTCTGATTTCAATATGATTTGGCACAGAAGTAGACTACACTAAGATACGTAATTCTTTTAATCGGTTTTGATTTCAATGAACAGTGTTGCCATGATTACTAAAGATAGAAATTTCTGTGAAATACTTTCAAAATGCTACTCCTCCGACAGTTTTGGTATGATTTCAATATAACTTGGCACACAAGTAGACTACAGTAAGATACATGTACATATTTCTGTATATCGATGTTTGATTTCAATGAACGGTGTGTCCGTGATTACTTAAAATAGAAATTCCTTTGAAATACTTTCAAAATGCTACTCCTCCTACAGTTTTCTTCTTCTTCTTCCGGTAAAGTGAAGGGCCGCTGCTGCGGCATATTCTCACTATGTTTAAAAGCGTGTATGTGAGGGGGAGTCCACGCATCTATTTACAATATTAAAAACTGATAAAAACATGTCCTGCATGATTTATGGTGTTTTATATCCCTGAATCCTGGTCTTAAAGGACTCTAGGGACATAGCCGTGATGGTGTCTTCTGGCAGCTGGTTCCATATCCTGATGGTAGTAGGAAAGAACGATTCCTTGTAGACGTTGGTACGGCAGAATGGGATCCTGTACCGGTGTTGGTGTCCCCTGGTGGCTGCTCCTGTTTGGCAGAATTGGGGAGGCAGGTCTATGGCAACAAGGGAATGGACAACACGGTACATCATAATAGCCTTTGCTTTAATTCTGCGTTGTTGTAGACTTTCCCATTCTAGCCTGTCGATCATCGTTGTGACACTACTGGTGGTGTTGTAGTTATTGGTCACGAACCTAGCTGCCCTTCTTTGCACAGCTTCTAGTTTGTCGATGTTTTTCTTTGTGTGAGGGTCCCAGACAGTGGATGCATATTCTACCTGGGGTCTGACCAATGTCTTGTAACACTTGTCCTTGATGTTGCTGGGACAGGACGAGAGGTTCCTCCTTAAAAAGGCAGTGGTGTTGTTTGCCTTCTTACATACACTATCAATATGATGGTTCCACGATAGGTTGTTGGAGATGTTGACCCCTAGGTACTTGGCCTTGGTGGTAGTGGCTAGCTCCTTCCCATGGATGTAATATGGGGTTATGCGTTGCTTCCGTTTGGTGGTGATACGGATAACCTCGCACTTGTCTGGGTTGAAATGCATTAGCCAGTCTGTTTCCCAATCTTGGAGGTTGTCAAGGTCCGTCTGGAGTTGTCTGGCATCCGCCTCTGTAGTGATGGTCCTGTACAGAAGGCAGTCGTCCGCGAATAACCTGGCCTTGGACCTCACTCTGGAGGGTAAATCATTTATGTATGTCAGGAATAGCAGTGGGCCGAGGACTGTTCCTTGGGGCACTCCAGATGTTACCGGTGCGGTTGGTGAAAAATGGCCCTCGACCAATACCTTTTGTGTTCGTCCGGACAAGAAACTCCTGATCCAATTGAGTAGGCTGCCTCGTACCCCGTAGTGGTCTAGTTTGGCTAGCAATCTCTCATGTGGGACCTTGTCAAATGCTTTGGAAAAGTCCAGTAGCTCTGCATCGACCTGGGTGTTGTTTTCAATACTCATGGCGAGGTCCTGGATTGTTGTTATTAGTTGGGACTCACAGGATCGCTTCTTCCTGAACCCATGCTGGTAGTCGGTTAGGATACTGTGATGCTCGAAGAAATTCATCAGGTGGCTGTGGATGATGTGCTCTATTACCTTGCAACACACAGAGGTCAGTGACACAGGACGATAGTTTGCAGGCTTGCTCTTATCACCCTTCTTGAATATAGGCGAGACATTCGCGGTTTTCCAGACCTCAGGTGTTTGACCTTGGTCAATGGATGCCTGGAAAATCTTGGTGAGTGCTGGTGTAACAGGGTGAGCCATCTCTTTCAGAAATCTAGTGGAGATCTCATCCGGTCCAGTCGCCTTATTGGGGTTGAGTCCTTGCAGGAGCTTCAATACGCCCTTCTCTGTTACTCTAATGTCAGGTGCCGATGGGGTGGAACTAGTGCCTAGGGATGGAATATCGGATGTATCCTCTGTGGTGAACACTGACGAAAATTGTTGGTTCAGGAGAGAGGCTTTAGTTTGTGGATCTCCATGAAGGTTTCCGTCAGATCGAAGTGGAGCGATCCCAGCACTGTCACACTTCTTACCCTTAATGAAGGAGTAGAGTTTCTTACTGTTGGAATCCTCCTGCACCATGTCTGATACGTACGAGTTATAGGCACTTTTGCATTCATGTTGGGTTGATTTCTGCAGGCGCCTGTATCTCTGTCGATCCTTATCCTTGCCTGATCTTTTATATGTGTTGTAAGCTCTTCGTTTTTGTCTTGACAGTTGCTTGATCTTTCTGTTACACCATGGCTGGTTAAATCTACTTGAAGTCCACTTGGTTGGTACGTGCTTCCTGATGGTGTTGAGGCAGACTATCTTGAAGGTGATCCAAAGGTCATTTATGGGGGTGTCATGTATAGAGCCATCAAGGAGGTGTGCCAGGTCGCTGTCAAGGTCATCTGCCATCTTCGTTGTGTTTGCTTTCTTCCATAAGTGGATGAGGCGTCTGACCGGTTTCTGTCTGGAAGGCACTATGTTTGTGTCGATCATGACCATGTCATGGTCACTAAGGCCCGGGCAAGGTATGCACCTGTTTAATAAGGAGGGGCGATTTGTGATGAAGACATCTAAGGTGTTGGTACCTCTGGTAGGAAAGTCTACCATCTGCTCGCCTCCAATGTCAAACACAGTGTTGATAAAGGTGGTGTTGATACCTGCTGGGTTATGTTGGGTAGAAGTGCTGGAAGACTTCCAGTCGATATCGGGCAGGTTGGCATCGCCTCCAATCCATATGACTGAACCTTGATATTTCCTGGCAAGGTTCTGATTAAAATATGCAAGTAGACTGCACTGAGATACATAATTCTCGTTTTTATTTATTTATTTATTTTTTTTGAATTAGATGAATGATGTTGCCATGGTAACTAAAATTGAAAATTCTGTATTTTTTTAAAGCTACTCCTACAGTTGTAGTCTTCTTGCAATCTCGCCACAAAAAGAGACTTAATCAATGATCATTATTCTATTTATTGCTGTTGTAAAGTCCAAACTGCTACTTTTCTCTTCTGCTGTTATAAGTACAAACCACTAGAGCTACAGTCTCGACAGAGACTTCTTCTTTTTTTTTTTTTTTTTTGATGAATGATGTTGCCATGGTTACTAAAATTGAAAATTCTGTAAAATTTTATTGAAAGCTACTCCTACAGTTGTAGACTAATTGCAATCTTGACACAAAAAGAGACTTGATCAATTATCATTATTCTATTTATTGCTGTCGTAAAGTTTCAAATCCCAACTGCTATTTTTCTCCACTTTTTTATGAGTACCAACCAGGAGAGCCACAGTCTCGACAGAGACTTCTGGTTATGAATGTGATACGTTTATTACCTAGTCCAAAATATCTGACGTTTTACAGGCTTTTTTAACGATTTTGATATTTAACGTTCCTCAATAGGATGTTAAAATCACGTCTGATGGAGCGATGAAAATGATCCCCTATTCCTACCGAATCCAAACCAAATGCGCACTCATTCTTTCCCCAAGAAAGTGAATTTATGGATCTCTTACCAATCAAACCTGTAGGAAGCAATCTCATTTTGAATTTGGGGGGCAGAAACTGTTGTCAAGGAAAAAAAACCTTTTGAAGGCAAGGGGGGGACATATATATTAGTCTATTTGTCTGATGTATAGTACTTGTAAATACTGGTAAAAATATTATTGTGGTGGCACCAAATATCATATCTTTCATTCTCTATTGCAAAATAAATACTGGCAAATTTATTGGAATGTAATAATAAGGCTTAAAAAAGTAATGGCAAATTTGGGGGAAAAGAGTCCTATTATTTTTAAATTTAATTTAGCAGATTTACATATACAAACATTTACTTAGTATTTATTAAAGAGAACAATAACAGCATGAAGGGGACACTCCCTATTTACGTGTATAACCCATACACAAAGTGATAAAAGGTACATTTTGAACATCCATGACATTTTTTTGCTTGCATAATCAGGGTCTATGAAAAAATGCGTTTTATATTGAAGGGGAATAATGCATCTGGTCTTAGTAATTGAACCCTAATCCCATGTATTTCAGTTTATTTGAAAACATTTATAAACTTGAAGAATTTTTTCACCATGTGTCTTCATCTTAGCTCTATCACAATTAAGGATAATTCTACAATTTCCATGGTATTGCCTACAACTGAAGAACAACCAACATTGTAAGGTTCTCTTTTATTATGCAGCTGATGACATCTGAAGCAGTATATTAATACATGCAGTGATAGCTACAAGCAGGAAAAAAGGCAGTTATCACATCAATACTGGTGACAACTACATGCTGAAAAAATGTAATGCTTCTTTGTTCATTGCAACATAAACATTTCTCAAATTTATGGTAAATGCATTGCACAGGTTATGTTTATAACAAGGACTCCTTTGTGAAATTGAATAAATGTAAAAAGATCAAAGTTTGGCAAAAGAAATGACGTAAAACATAGCTTGGGAGAGATTCTTGGTTTTTCAAAAGCTAAGACAATTTGCTCTAAATATTTCTATCTGCAGCAACAAAATTGCAATGGTAGAGTTAAAAACTTAACTACATGATGGACACAGAAAAGTAAGATGTCAAGTTCTGTTAATCAATATGGCATGATCAGATCTAAACAAAGGCTGCCTCCTAAGTTCCCTGTGACCTTTAACCTCACTGGTATTACACACCAATACACTGGTACTACACAGGAATATACAAACAATTACCATAAACAGACAAGAAATTTCTCCCTGTATTAAACGATTGTGAAAGGTAAAGAATTGATATACACATGATAGTAGAAAAATTTCACTTTTTTTTTTACATCTTCATTTTTAACAAGCTAGGAATCATCTGCCTCCAACTGCATTCTACATTATAAAAGTCATTATGTATCCAGCAACAAAATATTACATCTTCATTCAAAAACCTTGCTCAATATAGTAAAATGCAAAAATAAAAAATACAACCTATATTTTTCGTTTGACATTAACTTAGAATATATATATAAAAAAGTTCATATAAATCAACAATAGTAAAAATTCTTATCATTTTCAACTCTTTATAACTGACATAAGCCTAACCTGGGATCCCTTCTGAAAGAGCACATCAAATCATTACGAGATATTTCCCACAGAAAATCAATATAATGTGTTGTAGATAACTTATTATACACCAGAACACCAATATCTCATTGATATTGTTTTCAATTTGATCAAGTTTACAGGGAACATTTCAATTGCAAATTCACTAAAACACAAAATTTGCAGATCCAAGTATTTGATATATTTTTTACGTGATCATAAATAATTGGAGAATTAGCATATAATAAGTAATCCACATCTTATATGGGTACATTTGTAACAGAGAATATATATTTTGTGACCCCAAAAATAATAAACAATGAAGTAAAAATGTTTTATCACATAAGCTGCTCTTTCACTTTAAACAAGTATAAACTATAAAATTATAAATTCAGCACTTACTTAGGAAGCTTATACAATGAATCATAATTTTTTCTGCACACAATTAATATAAAAATGTTCCTATATATTTCAGTTTTACCATTCATACACTGTACATACATTTAGTTAAGAATACAGTTTTTTGTTCATTGTTAATAGCATCAAACTCCTTTTCTACAACTTCAATTGTACAACATAGTAGTTTAGAAACATACAACATATGGTTAAGTAGTCTGAAAATCATGAACTATTTATCTTGTGCAGGTGCACTAAAGAAGAAGGGAAAAAAAATCCCATCTGAAATGGAAAAAAATACAATGTCTTTGAAGAGAAGTAAATCTTTTTCAGCTTTATAAATATATGCCATTATTACAGTATGTACACATCCAGCTGATTGAAAATATCTCTAAAGGGTATTTATAGTGTTCACAATATCATGTCAATATGAAATTTAATGATAATTTTATGCTTCCAACATGCATTAATAAATATGGTATGTGAATGTCCATACTACATTGTATTTCTGATCAAGTTTGCTGAAGACCATAATCTTTTATCATGCAACATTCATCTTTTATTGAAGGTAGCAATACCAAAATGGTGTTATCTTATCATCAATAATGCCACACTGCATTTCAACTGGAGTGACCAAAAAAAAAGTTCCTGGTTAATTTACTACTCATAATTGCTAGTATCTAAGCTTAAGGCTTTTTGTGTCAACAAATAGTGTTAGTAGATATGCAGTGTCTGTTAGAATAGCACAATATTTACATCACAGAACTAACAACAAGAATTAAGATGACATGCAGACATACTATTAAATATATATACATGTATATACCCTTTCATCTATCAAATAATTTACAATTCACCATCTTTCTGCAAACATAAAATATAATGGTGTACTTTGAGTGTTAATATATCTCCTTCTCCACAGATTTTTGCCACTTTTAAGAAGTTTACCACTTTCAGTAAGATTACCCTTGAAAACAATACAACCTCAAAACTGATGATATCTATAAACATGCTATAGCTGATGACTGTAGGCAACTCAGATATACAAAGCACTAACTCATTTGGAATGCACAGACAACTGCTTATTCATCATACAACTGCTGAGTAGTTTACATATATAAAAACACTCTGAGATATAACATAAATTTTGTAATTCTGGTTGGACATCTCCATTTTTAGCTTTGACAATTCGATGTACATGACAACACTGAGTGACCGGTGATATTTTTTTTGGCCTCGAGATCGATTGGTTTGAGAGACGGAGGATTCTGACGATCAGGATACAGAAGAGATAGGGTTGTGAGGGGAACCCATCTGAGTGAGGACTTTGTCCAGCCACTGCAGGGGGCCATTTAAATGGATCTCAATCCAGCAGGGGGTGCTGGTCACGTCTTGGCGGTGGTACTCTGCCCCCCAGCCCTTGACAAAACTCATCCTAATGGTGCACATTTTGGTGAGTTCATAGACAGCCTCAAAGCCATGGTTGACAGACTGACTGAGTAGAGCTGCAAACTCTTGGTTGTTGAAGATCTTCAAACTGCAGCCCGGAGGAATCTTGCACACTGTGGTGGGATGAAATCCATGGTGGTAATTGCAGTTACGACTCTGAACAAATATACTAGAGTCACTCAGGCATTCTGCAAACACCTCTCCTCCCACATAATACAAATGCACACCTGTAAAATACAAATAAAGTGTCTGTGAAAAAAAGAAAGATGATGTGCCTACTGAATCTAAAAGACTGAGCCATAATATTTGCTTAAATGTAATTTTTTTAGTCTACATCCCTATTAAAGGAGATTTCATATTTTATCTTCTTCAGAGTGAATGAACAATAACTAAATGAATGTTGATTATTGTTTTATATTATCTCTGATAAAAAAAAAAAGAGACACATGAGTGAGAATGCAAATTTGACAAGCATATGCTCTTGTACAATTATTTGAATATAAAGTCCTCTCAAATAACTCTTAAAAATTAATTTAAAGTAAATCAAATATTTATTCAAAGTTAATTAATCTAGCAAACCTTTACTAATGTGTCTTCTGGTATTCTCTATGGTAGAATTGCGGTTAACATTTGACAGTAATCCCAAGCAGAATCGATCTGCATTGTTAGAAGGATCGGTGAATCCGTCAACAACAATGCTTGTTTGTGATGCATGGAAGGCTTCCCCCACCCTGTTGTTCAGCTCATAGTAGACAATGGAGCACCAGAACTGGGGTTCCTGATAAGTCACTGGCTGTAGATCTGTCAGTTTTACAGACATACCTAAAAATAGTAAAGGGAAATTAGACCTAACTGCTAGCATCAACAGTAAATCATAATAAACACTGTCTGTTTACTACTACTGTTTGCTTCTTAAATGGGTCCAACGTAACGGGAGGTCAACATTACCACTACATCGCCAAAAATTTCAACTCATTACTGCTACATTTTTTCAAATTTTTGACCTATCATTACCACTACATTTTTCCGCCGAAATCAATTCCTTACCGCTACATATTTAATCTGACAGTCAAAAACAACCCATTACCGATACATATTAAACTAGCCAGGTATGGTACGGAATACGAGTTCCAATCAACAGAGTTCACTCATTATGTAGTGAAGTACATTTCCAATTTAAATTCTAGACAGAAGAATGTGAAGACTGTGGGTTTTATCTATGATCAGTGCTTGATTTTATTTTTATATTTTTTAAAGTGTTTTATAAAATAAAATAGAATTTAAATAAAAAATATGATACAGAAAATATCCTGCTCAAAGTCCTACTTTCACCTCCCCATGGTGAGAAGGGTAAACAGGACTTGTATATGTAGTACTTTGCAATGTAGTGGTAATGTACAATTTTATTTATATGTAGCGGTAATGTTAACGTTTTTTCTAGCGGCAATGACTATGTAGCGGTAATGAAGATTTTGAAAACGTAGCGGTAATGATACGCACCCTAACTAAACAAGAGTCTTTTAAAGTCACTAGCAGAAAACTTACTTCCTCTAGAATGCTTTTCGGTTGAAAGTTATATAGCAATAAATAACCTGGTATTAAATCTGTATAGCTATAAAGGGTGTAATGAAAACATCAAATAAATTACTGAGTCTGTGATTTTTATGACAGAACTTTATCCATTTGTTCAGAACTGAAAAGCAAAAAAAAAAAAAAAAAATTAAAAAAAAATAAAAAATAACTACCTGAGTGACCACCTCTAAAAATGTGGGTTTGAGTACATCAAACATATATATTTTTAATGCTGGCCTTAGTGTTTGGCTAAAATTATTGTTTGTTTATATGTGTTACAGGCTAATTGTATTCATGCAATTTTGTGTTAAGTCAGTGATAATATAATGAAAATTTACAATATATATATGTATATAATTATATCTTACTTCTATTTTTATTTTAATAAGTGTAAAGAATTATTTCATAAAATGTTTCAATGGGACAATGCTTTTTTGAAAGAAAATGAGGAATTTCCTCCAGGTGAACAATATTGGTACTTTGGTAGTAAATTTCATTTCGATTAATCCATGTCCAAGTCCAGAAAATTATTTTGGCTACAGTGGAAACCCTAAGTAATATAGTAGATCCACTGTCTTACATCTTTAATGTCTTTTAAAACTAAATCTTATATTGGGAGCTTAGTTTTCTTACCTCCAGGTCCTACTCTGTTTCCATGGGAGGATGCTGGCATTGTGTCCATTGGCTGATGGTGGGGCCGTGGATGGTTGTTTCTGTTTTGGTTATTCACATTGGCATTATCATCGTGTGGCTGATATGCTGGTGGTGGTGTGCCCGCTTCGAACAAAAATGACAAATGTCAAACAAGCAACAAATAATACCAATATATATACCCTGTAAAATGTGAAAATAAACTTAAGATTTTTTCCCAATAACTTATCGAAAAAATCCACACATTATTGAAGAAATCCACACAATATCATTTTTCTTGCTCATGCACAAAGAAAAATATGTTCTTTATCCATCATTATTGTCTGTCACCTTATTGAATTACACCTTATCACGGTGTTTATCACACTTAAATACCTGGCAAACCATATGGGCTGCCCGGTCCTGAGCTAGCAGGAGAGTTAGGTCCCTGGGATGGGTGAAAGCCATTAGGGTCAAAGCTTATGTTGTGTGGCATTGCTGGTTCTGGGGCTTGTTGGAATGGGGGCAATGAGGGCGGCGATCCATGACCTGCAGGAAACTCACTGTAGCGTGGAACAAGGACTGGTGGTAGCACTGAAATACAGAAACAGTATATTGATCACAAAGAAAAAATCAGATCCATGAGCAACATTACTACATTTAGCTTTAATTTTTTGCAATCAAAACAAATTGAACTTTTCACACATTTTTTAAAATTACATAATGAATCTCTTCATTTCATCTAAAGTACTGATGAATGTTGTAGCCTTGTTAAATGTATTTTGAATTTAACAAATGTGAGAATCTGTGAAAAGCAAACAATATTTTTAAACCAATGAGCTACAAAGCAAACTGTACCTGGACTTTCTACTCTTTTGTAGTGATAAGGATTAATGCAGACTTCTTTCTGTTTAGCACTAAATGGGTATTCACATATATCTAAAGGTTTTAATTCATGATGACTCTGCAGATCTGGCCATCGCCACACCCTGCAATAAATGACATGTGGTAGTCCTTTCCTGTGGGACACTTGCAATCGACCATCCAGTGAGCGGGGGATTGTAACACATTTACTCGGTTGTCCTGGACAACTCAGGGCCTTCTCCAACTCTTCTAATGCACCTTTCTTCTTCTTCAGTTTCTTTACCAATGAGTCGACTGCCTTTTCAGCCCATTTTTCCTCTTCATCTCCTTGTTTCCAACCAAGAAGTCTCTTAACAGCAGGACTCGTGAATGAGAAAAGACTGTTTAGACTGGACATGGGGGAACTCATTCCAGTATCAATCTTCAAAAAAGAACAATGAAATAAAATTATTTACATAAAATGTAAATGTTAATGGTAAACAACACAAGTCCTGGGGATGACTACATCCAAATAAGAAATTTTAAAGAATGCATGTTCAAATATCATTTAAGTTAATCATAATGCTTCCTCAAATGTACTAAGAAAATTTACAATGAGGACTGGGAGTGTTCAATTCAAATGTATTATGATAACCTAAGGTTATGAGTAACAGAGTAACCTAATAGTTGGCACTCCTAAACTATCATAACAATATGGCTTTTAATTAGGTCAAAACTTATACAAATGTTGCATTAACACTAAAGAAAACTGAAATTATAATGATATCAATTCTTGTAAATATGTTAACAGACCAAAATCTATTTATAAAAAATTAAAAAGTTAATTTGATTAATTAATTCATTTGCTTGACCAATGAAAATTGTGCATGGTCATGATACATGGGTGCATGTATAACAAAACAAAAACATGGACACAACTTGGATGCTCTGGGGCATTCTTCCCTAAAACAAAAACATCTTGACCTTTACCTCTTGGATCGATATCAAAATCTTCTCAAAGATCCTTGTAAATAATTAACGGATAATTGTTACTTTCCATCAATCTACTATCCGATTAGACGATGAAAATTAACGGTATTGTGATTAGGCGACAGAACGACGAGCGACCGAATTACCAACTTAGAATGTAGAATTAATGCGCTTTCCGGAAGAAAGAACACTTCCTATTCAGTAAAATAGATTTGTAAATCTTTCGACAATTATGAAATAAATGGTATTTCGGGGTATCAGTAAATTTTTTCAGAAATTTATCCTGAACAAGTATGCAGTTTTTCGGTAATGTTCTATAAATCTGGGTATCTTGGATGGAACTATTTTGTTGAATCGGTAGGTTATTTATGAATGAAAAGCGCCTGCGCTTTGATGCTGTGACGTCAGGGCACTGGCGACGGAGTGACGGCACACGCAACCTGACCTATTAACCGGGAAAATGTACTGAGAAACACATGGCATAATTATAAGAATCTTGGAAATATATGTAAGCGCTGATTTCTATTTGAAATGAATTCATCTAAATATCATTTATATCAGACATGGAAGAATACTACAAAATCCAAGTAGATTAAAGTAAGACAAAAGTATTTTATAAACATTAATTGGAGGAAATTCGAGACGATGGTAATGGTCCACTGATCTCTACTTTCGCTTTGTACTTTCGTAAATAAAATCCACGGAGACTTGGGTAAAGTCTGTTACAAACATTAGAATATTTGAAAAATGGAAGTATGAAACAATGCCCAGGGTCAATAAAAAATACTATAACTGTTAATTACTATGATCAACAGTATGCCATAGCCTAGCTAGCTAACATAGAAAATATATCTGCTTCAGTGCTTGGTTACTAGCTAAAGAACTGTAGCTCACTGAAAAAATATATATTGACAGACTGGAGAGCTGCAGTGCCACCCATTGAAAAAACTGTATATTTATTGCGCACTAAAAGTTGCGCTCGGTTCTGGATTAATTCTTCCAAATTCTTATAACCTCAACAGGTCTGGTACAATCACTAGATTTAGCTACGTAGCTTGATTTATCTACTTAACTTTATTTACCTACCTGAGGTAGCTTTATTTAGCTACCAGATCAATTTATATCTATAAAAAAACATTTTTCTCGGTGATCAATTTCAACTTTGAACTCATCTGAAAACAATTCATGAAAAAATCACTCTTGAAGAAATGTCTTTTTCTGCACAATTGCAATCAAAGTTCTGAAAGTTTTGGGGCTGTGTATGACAGTTAGAACAGTTACTCCTGGAATGAAATGACAAAGAAGTCCAGTTCTGGTTAACATGATAATAGGTCGGTATTTATTCAGCACAATGTGAAGTGATCATACTCAGCCATGCCTCACCGCACACAATAGAAAGGACAGTTATCCAAACAATGGAATTACATGTTTTGCTCTAAATTGTCCAATTGCAGCAATGTATAAACTATCTCTGCTTTGGGTTGCTTTTTAAAACCTCCCTAGTATAAATATTAATAGTCATTCAATTGCGACTTTTTGTCTCTTTTTAAAAAAATGAAAAACTTTGAAAAGTTGCATTGAAATAGCTAAATAAAGCTACCTGAGGTAGGTAAATAAAGCTACGTAGGTGGTTCTACCTTCTGGACCTACGTAGCTAAATCTAGTGATTGTACTGGACCTGCTCAATATGCAAAGAAAGCTAGATTTCAAAAAAGTCCTTATTTCTCCATCAGTTACTCTCGTAGTTTACATCTGTACGAAGCGTGTTGAACCGAATTATCTTGCAAACCAAAATGGCAGTATAAATAAGCAAAATTTTTGATGTTAAAGAATGCTAAGAGCTAAAAAAAAATGTCAAATCTTAAAATTTTTCAGACCTAGGTTTTACAATAGAATATCTTATTAGAATATTTTATAGAATTTGCAAATATGATCTATTTTAATGTCGAACATGTCAAGTCTCAAGAACGATCAAATTTTTGAGGAAGGTGGAAATTTATATTTTACCCAAAACAGAGGGATTTGTGGTAAAACTAAAAGGTATCGGGGGAGAGGCCAATGAGAAGTCATGCAAATACAATATACTTGGTATCCCCATCTCATTTTGTTTGGCATGTGCCGTATATGTGTACTTGATAATTTGTTAAGTAACGATAAATATTTAATTTTTTAAAAGCAAGAATCTTCTTTAGATATTTAAAAGAATATGAAAAGAGTAAAATTTATTCATATTGGCATGACCATTATGAAAAAAAAATGTGTACGAAGAGTCAATCTTTTGTTGATACTTACAATTTAACAATTATAAAAAATATAAATCCACCCACCCGCCCCGATTTTATAGTAAATTAGGATGAGAATCTAAAGATTAATTTTATCTGGCCTGACAGGAGGGCTCATGGAAACAATTATAAAGAATGTTTTGTTGAGGAAACAGTGAAAGAATGTGTTTTTTTTTTTAGGAACACACAGTTAATAATATTTTGAGATGACAGTTTTAAAAACGTGGAGAAATTAATCGAGAAACAGCACACTTTTTTTCAATCGCAATAAATATACAGTTTTAGGTCACCTGAGTAAACTCAGGTAACCTGTTGCTATGCGTTTTCGTCCGTCGTCGTCCGTCGTGTGTCGTGTGTTAACATTTGAACATTTTCAGCTTCTTCTCTGCAACCACTGAACCAATTTCAACCAAATTTGGCACAAAGCATCTATGGGTGAAGGGGCAACAAAAGTTGTGAATTTCATGATCCCTGCCCCCCCTGGGGCCTGAGAGGTGGGGCCAAAACCACTAAAATTAATGCAATCTTTAAAAATCTTCTTCTTTACTCCTGGACATCGAGCAGTCAAACTATTTGCATGATTGTAATCAGCATTGAGTCCTCTACCAAAATTATGAAATTCATGGCCCTGGGGACAGGGTCCTGCATCCAGGCAAGGTAACAGTATATAGTGAAAATGCATTATTTCTTTGAAAATCTTCTTCTCTGCTCCTGGGTATTAAATAAACCAACTAAGTACATAGTTATGATGAGCAGAGTGCCTCTACCAAAATTGTGAATTTTATGGCCCCAGGGTCAGGGGTCTGGTATTAGGTGGGCTCTATTGATTATATAGTAAAAATACATGATTTCTTTGAAAATCTTCTTCTCTGCCCCTGGGTATTAAATAAACCAAGTAAGTAAATATTTATGATGAGCAAGAGTGCCTCTACCAAAATTGTGAATTTTATTGCCCCAGGGTCAAGGGTTCTAGTGTTGGGGGGGGGGCTCTATTGATTATATAGTGAAATTACATGAATTCTTTGAAAATCTTCTTCTCTGCTCCTAGGTATTAAATAAACTAACTAAGTGCATAGTTATGATGAGCAAGAGTGCCTCTACAAAAATTGTGAATTTAATGGCCCCAGGGTCAGGGGTTCTGGTGTTAGGGCAAGGCTCTATAGAGTATAGAGTGAAAATACATGAATTCTTTGAAAATCTTCTTCTCTGCTCCTAAGTATTAAATAAACTAACTAAGTACATAGTTATGATAAGCAAGTGTTCCTCAACCAAGATTGTGAATTTTATGGCCCCAGGGTCAAGGGTTCTGGTGTGTGTGTGTGGGGGGGGGGGGGGCTCTATTGATTATATAGTGAAAATATTTGAATTCCTTGAAAATCTTCTTCTCTGCTCCTAGGTATTATATAAACAAACTAAGTGCATAGTTATGATGAGCAAGTGTGCCTCAACCAAAATTGTGAATTTAATGGCCCTATCATCAAGGGTTCTGGTGTTGGGGGGGGGCTCTATTGATTATATAGTGAAATTACATGAATTCTTTGAAAATATTCTTCTCTGCTCCTAGGTATTAAATAAACTAACTAAGTGCATAGTTATGATGAGCAAGAGTGCCTCTACAAAAATTTTGAATTTTATGGCCCCAGCGTCAAGGGTTATGGTGCTGGGGGGCCTTATTGATTATAAAGTGAAAATACATGAATTCTTTGAAAATCTTCTTCTCTGCTCCTAGGTATTAAATAAACTAAGTAAGTGCATAGTTATGATGAGCAAGAATGCCTCTTCTAAAATTATGAATTTCATTGCCCCAGGGTCTGGGGTTCTGGTGTTAGGGTGGGGCTCTATTGATTATATAGTGAAAATAGTTTAAATCTTTGAAAATTTTCTTCTCTGTCTCTGGGTATGAAGCAGATGAACTACTTATATAGTTATGATGAGCAAGGGCCCTAATCTTGCAGAATTGTGAATTTCAAGGCCCCAGGGTCAGGGGTGGGGGTGGGGGGGCTCTACTTATATACTGAAAATGAATTAATTGTTTGAAATCTGGTCCTTTGTAATTATAAAACATTTATTTACTTTTTGATAGGCAATTTTAAGGGTGCCTTTTAAAAATTTGTGCAACCTAGGGTCAGGGGTTCATGTCAGAGTGTTAGGGGCACTACTGATTATTGCTGTATATTACTAATTAGTTGGAGTGCATTTTTGTTCCCCTACCCTGCGTATGGGTATTCAGTAACCAAGCTAAGCAACTGCTAAGTTTATTGTTATGATGATCAATGGTGCCTTTTCAAAATTGTGAATGCCATATAGCATCTGGCTTAAAACATGAATCAAATTCAATACACTGTAACTGGAAAGTTGTTGCATAATGCTCAGGTGACCTATAAGGCCCGTGGGCCTCTTGTTTCAGTGGCACTGTAGCTCTCTGGTCTGTCAATATATTTTTTTTCGGAGAGCTACAGTTCTGCAGCTACTTGGTTACGTCATTATAAAAGCTTATAAAATGTCATTTTTTTTGGTAGAGGCTAAATGGGATGGTTTTTCAATATTTTCATTTCACTGGATATTTTGAAAAATTTGACATTGAGTTTTATTTGACTAGTTGACACCCTCATACTCTACATTAAATTACTTCATCTAGTCAATGTGAAAGCTTAAGGGAGTGGAGATAACAACTCCAGTGCAATATTTTAAAATTTTCACAGTTCTGGGCTTTGTAGGAATGAATAGGGGGTTGTACAATTGGTGTTGTTAAAATGTGATTCAGCACTGCCATTAAATGATAATCAATGATTATGAACACACTAAATGCTGTAGTGATCATTTTAAAAAAATACTGTCACTGTGATCAGTTGTTTATATCTAAGCATTACAACTTCTGAATCAAGATATTACAGTTCAGAGTAGTGGGGAAAGTAGAAGATCAGAAACCCTTGGCTAGTGAAAGTGAATTATTTTCTGACTGTATTAATAATATGATGATGAGTCTACTTGAACATTGTAGTTGAGATGATTCAGCAAGAACTTTGGT
>NW_026927381.1:0-30612 GCF_032062105.1 Saccostrea cuccullata | reverse complement strand
AGTCTCTTAAGTATAATGAAATTCTATTCAATATCGGCGAAAACTACATTTTTTTTCTGTCTAAAATTTAAGTGCTGATGAGCATAAAAATTAATTAAAGCTTGCCTTGGCTATTTCTTCAGTTTTTGTTAATAGCATTTGATTCTCCTGCTCTAATACGACATTTTAATACCAAGTATTCTTGCTCTCTTTAGAATGTGGAATTTATTTGAAAAATTATTTAGATTTAACATTAATCGGATGAATCTCGAAAATAGGGATTTTTCCTATCAAATAAATTTCCACGCTCTCGCTGACACCGTTTTCTTCATGAAATGCATGTTTCAAGTTTAATTTATGCTCATAACTATTAATTCAATCCAAATAGAGATGATTATTTAATCTAACCTATGAGTTCACCATATCTGTCAAAACAAACGCGCCTATATTTTCACAAATTGTAAACACAGTGCCGACACGGAAGTTCGAATGTATCTTAAGCTCTGTATGATTAACTCAATCTATTCAAACTATAAACAAACTCGAATGTTTTTTTTTTTTTACAGGAAATCTCCATTTTCAATATCCACCAATCGTTTTTCTTAGAACTATTCATTATTCCTCCCTATGTTCCATCACAAACAAATAAATACACGTGTTTCTGTACTATTTAAAACTTCACGCGTTTCTATTTTTATTTAAATCCACGTGTTTTCATTTCTTCTTTTTTTCTACACTGTTAGTTTACGGAAACCAACTTCATCGGAGCCTGTGGCGTAGTGCATAGAGCGTTCGCCTTGCAATCAGAGGGTCCACAGTTCGAATCCTGTTGGCAGCACTTTTTAATTTTTTTTTTTTTTTTTTTTCTATTGGCGTTTTTCTTCTTTTTTTCAACCCAAATGACACGGAAACACTTAAAAAGCTGGAAAGACCTCTTATTGTTCTTTGAACAATAAGTCTCCTAGTGTTTATTAGGTCTTTCCAGCTTTCTCTGGAAAGACCTATTGATTTTCTTCTGTTTTTTTTTTTCTTTTTTATTATTTTTCCGCCGTGTGATTTTGAGTTTCAAGATTTATCGAAAAGATTTTTAGTCGACAAGAATGTACTCCGTAAAAGATTTTAGCAGTTGACCCTGCGTATATGAGCTTTGACCCCTTTCGGAGTTACGACCCCTTTCGCAATAAAAGCTTGTTATCGCTACTCCTCCAAAACCATAAACCGCAGAGATTCCAAACCTTTATTAATGTTTACGACTGATTTAGTAGACTCTCCAATCAAACATTGCGAAAGGATTCGTAAACTCCTATATTGAATTATTGCCCCTGAATGTTTGCAACGTTTACGAATATCAAG
This sequence comes from Saccostrea cuccullata, assembly GCF_032062105.1. NCBI lineage: Eukaryota > Metazoa > Mollusca > Bivalvia > Ostreida > Ostreidae > Saccostrea > Saccostrea cuccullata. The sequence continues at coordinate 29,280 of NW_026927381.1, read as the reverse complement.
ATCTTTTCTTAAACGACAAGGTGTAGAGACATGGGACCAACTGCAAAAGATTTCTTGACCTTTGACCTTAAAATCTAGGTCAAGGTCAAAGGTCAAGGTCATTCAAAATATGTAAAATTAAGCATTTTTTATAGCTCTTTTGTTCTTAACCAAATTCTAAACATCTTTGTATTTTTAGTATGTACTCTTAAACCCATTTCAGAGATTCCATGCTTGTCCCCTAAGACTGAACCCTCTAAAAGTTAGTGCCCCTTTCAGTGTAAACCCTTGTTATCGCTACTCCTCCGAAACCGTAAACCGTAGAGGTACAAAACCTTCAACAATGTCTGCGACTAATTTAGTACACTTCTCATTCTATTAGTGCGAAAGAATTCGTAAACCGTTTTAAGTAGTTATTGCCCCTGCAAGTTTATGATGTTTACGAAGAAGTAAAAACTTCTTAACGACAAGTCGTAAAGACATGGGTCCAACTGCATCAGATCTTTTGACCTTTGACCTTGAAGATTAGGTCAAGGTCAAAGGTCAAGGTCATTGGGAAGTATCAAAATTGCTTATTTACGGGTTTTTAATAAAATGACCTTGACCTTTGACCTTGATATTTGACCTTGACCTTAGACCTTGACCTTTTCTCAAAAGTTAAAAAGGTATACATGTATTCATAACCTTTACCTAGATTCAGCTTCAAGTGTAAAACTCAAGTCTGTAAGTGGGTTTTTTTTTTTTTGATGACCTTGACCTTTGACCTTGATGAATGACCTTGACCTTTGACCCCATTGACCCAAAGGTCACAATCAAGCTTAAGGTCTTGGAGGTATTTACAACTCTCTCTTAAACAAATGCTTATATCCCCCCCCCCCTTCTTTCTCAAAAAAAAAAATCAATAGTGACGTAAACAAATTTTGTACAGCTTAAAGGAGATCACACATCGACATGAAATTCAGATTAAAATGTAGAAGACACTTCAAAGAAAGTGTCCTGAGAGTTTTACGGTGAGTCTCTTAAGTATAATGAAATTCTATTCAATATCGGCGAAAACTACATTTTTTTTTCTGTCTAAAATTTAAGTGCTGATGAGCATAAAAATTAATTAAAGCTTGCCTTGGCTATTTCTTCAATTTTTGTTAATAGCATTTGATTCTCCTGCTCTAATACGACATTTTAATACCAAGTATTCTTGCTCTCTTTAGAATGTGGAATTTATTTGAAATTTATTTAGATTTAATATTAATCGGATGAATCTCGAAAATAGGGATTTTTCCTATCAAATAAATTTCCACGCTCTCGCTGACACCGTTTTCTTCATGAAATGCATGTTTCAAGTTTAATTTATGCTCATAACTATTAATTCAATCCAAATAGAGATGATTATTTAATCTAACCTATGAGTTCACCATATCTGTCAAAACAAACGCGCCTATATTTTCACAAATTGTAAACACAGTGCCGACACGGAAGTTCGAATGTATCTTAAGCTCTGTATGATTAACTCAATCTATTCAAACTATAAACAAACTCGAATGTTTTTTTTTTTTTACAGGAAATCTCCATTTTCAATATCCACCAATCGTTTTTCTTAGAACTATTCATTATTCCTCCCTATGTTCCATCACAAACAAATAAATACACGTGTTTCTGTACTATTTAAAACTTCACGCGTTTCTATTTTTATTTAAATCCACGTGTTTTCATTTCTTCTTTTTTTTTCTACACTGTTAGTTTACGGAAACCAACTTCATCGGAGCCTGTGGCGTAGTGCATAGAGCGTTCGACTTGCAATCTGAGGGTCCACAGTTCGAATCCTGCTGGCAGCACTTTTTAATTTTTTTTTTTTTTTTTTTTTTTTTATTGGCGTTTTTCTTCTTTTTTTCAACCCAAATGACACGGAAACACTTAAAAAGCTGGAAAGACCTCTTATTGTTCTTTGAACAATAAGTCTCCTAGTGTTTATTAGGTCTTTCCAGCTTTCTCTGGAAAGACCTATTGATTTTCTTCTGTTTTTTTTTTTCTTTTTTATTATTTTTCCGCCGTGTGATTTTGAGTTTCAAGATTTATCGAAAAGATTTTTAGTCGACAAGAATGTACTCCGTAAAAGATTTTAGCAGTTGACCCTGCGTATATGAGCTTTGACCCCTTTCGGAGTTACGACCCCTTTCGCAATAAAAGCTTGTTATCGCTACTCCTCCAAAACCATAAACCGCAGAGATTCCAAACCTTTATTAATGTTTACGACTGATTTAGTAGACTCTCCAATCAAACATTGCGAAAGGATTCGTAAACTCCTATATTGAATTATTGCCCCTGAATGTTTGCAACGTTTACGAATATCAAGATCTTTTCTTAAACGACAAGGCGTAGAGACATGGGACCAACTGCAAAAGATTTCTTGACCTTTGACCTTAAAATCTAGGTCAAGGTCAAAGGTCAAGGTCATTCAAAATATGTAAAATTAAGCATTTTTTATAGCTCTTTTGTTCTTAACCAAATTCTAAACATCTTTGTATTTTTAGTATGTACTCTTAAACCCATTTCAGAGATTCCATGCTTGTCCCCTAAGACTGAACCCTCTAAAAGTTAGTGCCCCTTTCAGTGTAAACCCTTGTTATCGCTACTCCTCCGAAACCGTAAACCGTAGAGGTACAAAACCTTCAACAATGTCTGCGACTAATTTAGTACACTTCTCATTCTATTAGTGCGAAAGAATTCGTAAACCGTTTTAAGTAGTTATTGCCCCTGCAAGTTTATGATGTTTACGAAGAAGTAAAAACTTCTTAACGACAAGTCGTAAAGACATGGGTCCAACTGCATCAGATCTTTTGACCTTTGACCTTGAAGATTAGGTCAAGGTCAAAGGTCAAGGTCATTGGGAAGTATCAAAATTGCTTATTTACGGGTTTTTAATAAAATGACCTTGACCTTTGACCTTGATATTTGACCTTGACCTTAGACCTTGACCTTTTCTCAAAAGTTAAAAAGGTATACATGTATTCATAACCTTTACCTAGATTCAGCTTCAAGTGTAAAACTCAAGTCTGTAAGTGGGTTTGTTTGTTTTTTTTGATGACCTTGACCTTTGACCTTGATGAATGACCTTGACCTTTGACCCCATTGACCCAAAGGTCACAATCAAGCTTAAGGTCTTGGAGGTATTTACAACTCTCTCTTAAACAAATGCTTATATCCCCCCCCCCCCCCCCCTTCTTTCTCAAAAAAAAAAAAAAAAAATCAATAGTGACGTAAACAAATTTTGTACAGCTTAAAGGAGATCACACATCGACATGAAATTCAGATTAAAATGTAGAAGACACTTCAAAGAAAGTGTCCTGAGAGTTTTACGGTGAGTCTCTTAAGTATAATGAAATTCTATTCAATATCGGCGAAAACTACATTTTTTTTTCTGTCTAAAATTTAAGTGCTGATGAGCATAAAAATTAATTAAAGCTTGCCTTGGCTATTTCTTCAGTTTTTGTTAATAGCATTTGATTCTCCTGCTCTAATACGACATTTTAATACCAAGTATTCTTGCTCTCTTTAGAATGTGGAATTTATTTGAAATTTATTTAGATTTAATATTAATCGGATGAATCTCGAAAATAGGGATTTTTCCTATCAAATAAATTTCCACGCTCTCGCTGACACCGTTTTCTTCATGAAATGCATGTTTCAAGTTTAATTTATGCTCATAACTATTAATTCAATCCAAATAGAGATGATTATTTAATCTAACCTATGAGTTCACCATATCTGTCAAAACAAACGCGCCTATATTTTCACAAATTGTAAACACAGTGCCGACACGGAAGTTCGAATGTATCTTAAGCTCTGTATGATTAACTCAATCTATTCAAACTATAAACAAACTCGAATGTTTTTTTTTTTTTTTTACAGGAAATCTCCATTTTCAATATCCACCAATCGTTTTTCTTAGAACTATTCATTATTCCTCCCTATGTTCCATCACAAACAAATAAATACACGTGTTTCTGTACTATTTAAAACTTCACGCGTTTCTATTTTTATTTAAATCCACGTGTTTTCATTTCTTCTTTTTTTCTACACTGTTAGTTTACGGAAACCAACTTCATCGGAGCCTGTGGCGTAGTGCATAGAGCGTTCGCCTTGCAATCTGAGGGTCCACAGTTCGAATCCTGCTGGCAGCACTTTTTAATTTTTTTTTTTTTTTTTTTTTTTTTATTGGCGTTTTTCTTCTTTTTTTCAACCCAAATGACACGGAAACACTTAAAAAGCTGGAAAGACCTCTTATTGTTCTTTGAACAATAAGTCTCCTAGTGTTTATTAGGTCTTTCCAGCTTTCTCTGGAAAGACCTATTGATTTTCTTCTGTTTTTTTTTTTCTTTTTTATTATTTTTCCGCCGTGTGATTTTGAGTTTCAAGATTTATCGAAAAGATTTTTAGTCGACAAGAATGTACTCCGTAAAAGATTTTAGCAGTTGACCCTGCGTATATGAGCTTTGACCCCTTTCGGAGTTACGACCCCTTTCGCAATAAAAGCTTGTTATCGCTACTCCTCCAAAACCATAAACCGCAGAGATTCCAAACCTTTATTAATGTTTACGACTGATTTAGTAGACTCTCCAATCAAACATTGCGAAAGGATTCGTAAACTCCTATATTGAATTATTGCCCCTGAATGTTTGCAACGTTTACGAATATCAAGATCTTTTCTAAAACGACAAGGCGTAGAGACATGGGACCAACTGCAAAAGATTTCTTGACCTTTGACCTTAAAATCTAGGTCAAGGTCAAAGGTCAAGGTCATTCAAAATATGTAAAATTAAGCATTTTTTATAGCTCTTTTGTTCTTAACCAAATTCTAAACATCTTTGTATTTTTAGTATGTACTCTTAAACCCATTTCAGAGATTCCATGCTTGTCCCCTAAGACTGAACCCTCTAAAAGTTAGTGCCCCTTTCAGTGTAAACCCTTGTTATCGCTACTCCTCCGAAACCGTAAACCGTAGAGGTACAAAACCTTCAACAATGTCTGCGACTAATTTAGTACACTTCTCATTCTATTAGTGCGAAAGAATTCGTAAACCGTTTTAAGTAGTTATTGCCCCTGCAAGTTTATGATGTTTACGAAGAAGTAAAAACTTCTTAACGACAAGTCGTAAAGACATGGGTCCAACTGCATCAGATCTTTTGACCTTTGACCTTGAAGATTAGGTCAAGGTCAAAGGTCAAGGTCATTGGGAAGTATCAAAATTGCTTATTTACGGGTTTTTAATAAAATGACCTTGACCTTTGACCTTGATATTTGACCTTGACCTTAGACCTTGACCTTTTCTCAAAAGTTAAAAAGGTATACATGTATTCATAACCTTTACCTAGATTCAGCTTCAAGTGTAAAACTCAAGTCTGTAAGTGGGTTTTTTTTTTTTTTGATGACCTTGACCTTTGACCTTGATGAATGACCTTGACCTTTGACCCCATTGACCCAAAGGTCACAATCAAGCTTAAGGTCTTGGAGGTATTTACAACTCTCTCTTAAACAAATGCTTATATCCCCCCCCCTTCTTTCTCAAAAAAAAAAAAAAAAAAAGGTGGAAAAATAGTGACGTAAACAAATTTTGTACAGCTTAAAGGAGATCACACATCGACATGAAATTCAGATTAAAATGTAGAAGACACTTCAAAGAAAGTGTCCTGAGAGTTTTACGGTGAGTCTCTTAAGTATAATGAAATTCTATTCAATATCGGCGAAAACTACATTTTTTTTTCTGTCTAAAATTTAAGTGCTGATGAGCATAAAAATTAATTAAAGCTTGCCTTGGCTATTTCTTCAATTTTTGTTAATAGCATTTGATTCTCCTGCTCTAATACGACATTTTAATACCAAGTATTCTTGCTCTCTTTAGAATGTGGAATTTATTTGAAATTTATTTAGATTTAATATTAATCGGATGAATCTCGAAAATAGGGATTTTTCCTATCAAATAAATTTCCACGCTCTCGCTGACACCGTTTTCTTCATGAAATGCATGTTTCAAGTTTAATTTATGCTCATAACTATTAATTCAATCCAAATAGAGATGATTATTTAATCTAACCTATGAGTTCACCATATCTGTCAAAACAAACGCGCCTATATTTTCACAAATTGTAAACACAGTGCCGACACGGAAGTTCGAATGTATCTTAAGCTCTGTATGATTAACTCAATCTATTCAAACTATAAACAAACTCGAATGTTTTTTTTTTTTTACAGGAAATCTCCATTTTCAATATCCACCAATCGTTTTTCTTAGAACTATTCATTATTCCTCCCTATGTTCCATCACAAACAAATAAATACACGTGTTTCTGTACTATTTAAAACTTCACGCGTTTCTATTTTTATTTAAATCCACGTGTTTTCATTTCTTCTTTTTTTCTACACTGTTAGTTTACGGAAACCAACTTCATCGGAGCCTGTGGCGTAGTGCATAGAGCGTTCGACTTGCAATCTGAGGGTCCACAGTTCGAATCCTGCTGGCAGCACTTTGTAATTTTTTTTTTTTTTTTTTTTTTAAATTGGCGTTTTTCTTCTTTTTTTCAACCCAAATGACACGGAAACACTTAAAAAGCTGGAAAGACCTCTTATTGTTCTTTGAACAATAAGTCTCCTAGTGTTTATTAGGTCTTTCCAGCTTTCTCTGGAAAGACCTATTGATTTTCTTCTGTTTTTTTTTTTCTTTTTTATTATTTTTCCGCCGTGTGATTTTGAGTTTCAAGATTTATCGAAAAGATTTTTAGTCGACAAGAATGTACTCCGTAAAAGATTTTAGCAGTTGACCCTGCGTATATGAGCTTTGACCCCTTTCGGAGTTACGACCCCTTTCGCAATAAAAGCTTGTTATCGCTACTCCTCCAAAACCATAAACCGCAGAGATTCCAAACCTTTATTAATGTTTACGACTGATTTAGTAGACTCTCCAATCAAACATTGCGAAAGGATTCGTAAACTCCTATATTGAATTATTGCCCCTGAATGTTTGCAACGTTTACGAATATCAAGATCTTTTCTTAAACGACAAGGCGTAGAGACATGGGACCAACTGCAAAAGATTTCTTGACCTTTGACCTTAAAATCTAGGTCAAGGTCAAAGGTCAAGGTCATTCAAAATATGTAAAATTAAGCATTTTTTATAGCTCTTTTGTTCTTAACCAAATTCTAAACATCTTTGTATTTTTAGTATGTACTCTTAAACCCATTTCAGAGATTCCATGCTTGTCCCCTAAGACTGAACCCTCTAAAAGTTAGTGCCCCTTTCAGTGTAAACCCTTGTTATCGCTACTCCTCCGAAACCGTAAACCGTAGAGGTACAAAACCTTCAACAATGTCTGCGACTAATTTAGTACACTTCTCATTCTATTAGTGCGAAAGAATTCGTAAACCGTTTTAAGTAGTTATTGCCCCTGCAAGTTTATGATGTTTACGAAGAAGTAAAAACTTCTTAACGACAAGTCGTAAAGACATGGGTCCAACTGCATCAGATCTTTTGACCTTTGACCTTGAAGATTAGGTCAAGGTCAAAGGTCAAGGTCATTGGGAAGTATCAAAATTGCTTATTTACGGGTTTTTAATAAAATGACCTTGACCTTTGACCTTGATATTTGACCTTGACCTTAGACCTTGACCTTTTCTCAAAAGTTAAAAAGGTATACATGTATTCATAACCTTTACCTAGATTCAGCTTCAAGTGTAAAACTCAAGTCTGTAAGTGGGTTTTTTTTTTTTTTGATGACCTTGACCTTTGACCTTGATGAATGACCTTGACCTTTGACCCCATTGACCCAAAGGTCACAATCAAGCTTAAGGTCTTGGAGGTATTTACAACTCTCTCTTAAACAAATGCTTATATCCCCCCCCCCCTTCTTTCTCAAAAAAAAAAAAAAAAAATCAATAGTGACGTAAACAAATTTTGTACAGCTTAAAGGAGATCACACATCGACATGAAATTCAGATTAAAATGTAGAAGACACTTCAAAGAAAGTGTCCTGAGAGTTTTACGGTGAGTCTCTTAAGTATAATGAAATTCTATTCAATATCGGCGAAAACTACATTTTTTTTTCTGTCTAAAATTTAAGTGCTGATGAGCATAAAAATTAATTAAAGCTTGCCTTGGCTATTTCTTCAATTTTTGTTAATAGCATTTGATTCTCCTGCTCTAATACGACATTTTAATACCAAGTATTCTTGCTCTCTTTAGAATGTGGAATTTATTTGAAATTTATTTAGATTTAATATTAATCGGATGAATCTCGAAAATAGGGATTTTTCCTATCAAATAAATTTCCACGCTCTCGCTGACACCGTTTTCTTCATGAAATGCATGTTTCAAGTTTAATTTATGCTCATAACTATTAATTCAATCCAAATAGAGATGATTATTTAATCTAACCTATGAGTTCACCATATCTGTCAAAACAAACGCGCCTATATTTTCACAAATTGTAAACACAGTGCCGACACGGAAGTTCGAATGTATCTTAAGCTCTGTATGATTAACTCAATCTATTCAAACTATAAACAAACTCGAATGTTTTTTTTTTTTTTACAGGAAATCTCCATTTTCAATATCCACCAATCGTTTTTCTTAGAACTATTCATTATTCCTCCCTATGTTCCATCACAAACAAATAAATACACGTGTTTCTGTACTATTTAAAACTTCACGCGTTTCTATTTTTATTTAAATCCACGTGTTTTCATTTCTTCTTTTTTTCTACACTGTTAGTTTACGGAAACCAACTTCATCGGAGCCTGTGGCGTAGTGCATAGAGCGTTCGCCTTGCAATCTGAGGGTCCACAGTTCGAATCCTGCTGGCAGCACTTTTTAATTTTTTTTTTTTTTTTTTTTTTTTTCAATTGGCGTTTTTCTTCTTTTTTTCAACCCAAATGACACGGAAACACTTAAAAAGCTGGAAAGACCTCTTATTGTTCTTTGAACAATAAGTCTCCTAGTGTTTATTAGGTCTTTCCAGCTTTCTCTGGAAAGACCTATTGATTTTCTTCTGTTTTTTTTTTTCTTTTTTATTATTTTTCCGCCGTGTGATTTTGAGTTTCAAGATTTATCGAAAAGATTTTTAGTCGACAAGAATGTACTCCGTAAAAGATTTTAGCAGTTGACCCTGCGTATATGAGCTTTGACCCCTTTCGGAGTTACGACCCCTTTCGCAATAAAAGCTTGTTATCGCTACTCCTCCAAAACCATAAACCGCAGAGATTCCAAACCTTTATTAATGTTTACGACTGATTTAGTAGACTCTCCAATCAAACATTGCGAAAGGATTCGTAAACTCCTATATTGAATTATTGCCCCTGAATGTTTGCAACGTTTACGAATATCAAGATCTTTTCTTAAACGACAAGGCGTAGAGACATGGGACCAACTGCAAAAGATTTCTTGACCTTTGACCTTAAAATCTAGGTCAAGGTCAAAGGTCAAGGTCATTCAAAATATGTAAAATTAAGCATTTTTTATAGCTCTTTTGTTCTTAACCAAATTCTAAACATCTTTGTATTTTTAGTATGTACTCTTAAACCCATTTCAGAGATTCCATGCTTGTCCCCTAAGACTGAACCCTCTAAAAGTTAGTGCCCCTTTCAGTGTAAACCCTTGTTATCGCTACTCCTCCGAAACCGTAAACCGTAGAGGTACAAAACCTTCAACAATGTCTGCGACTAATTTAGTACACTTCTCATTCTATTAGTGCGAAAGAATTCGTAAACCGTTTTAAGTAGTTATTGCCCCTGCAAGTTTATGATGTTTACGAAGAAGTAAAAACTTCTTAACGACAAGTCGTAAAGACATGGGTCCAACTGCATCAGATCTTTTGACCTTTGACCTTGAAGATTAGGTCAAGGTCAAAGGTCAAGGTCATTGGGAAGTATCAAAATTGCTTATTTATGGGTTTTTAATAAAATGACCTTGACCTTTGACCTTGATATTTGACCTTGACCTTAGACCTTGACCTTTTCTCAAAAGTTAAAAAGGTATACATGTATTCATAACCTTTACCTAGATTCAGCTTCAAGTGTAAAACTCAAGTCTGTAAGTGGGTTTGTTTGTTTTTTTTGATGACCTTGACCTTTGACCTTGATGAATGACCTTGACCTTTGACCCCATTGACCCAAAGGTCACAATCAAGCTTAAGGTCTTGGAGGTATTTACAACTCTCTCTTAAACAAATGCTTATATCCCCCCCCCCTTCTTTCTAAAAAAAAAAAAAAAAAAAATCAATAGTGACGTAAACAAATTTTGTACAGCTTAAAGGAGATCACACATCGACATGAAATTCAGATTAAAATGTAGAAGACACTTCAAAGAAAGTGTCCTGAGAGTTTTACGGTGAGTCTCTTAAGTATAATGAAATTCTATTCAATATCGGCGAAAACTACATTTTTTTTTCTGTCTAAAATTTAAGTGCTGATGAGCATAAAAATTAATTAAAGCTTGCCTTGGCTATTTCTTCAGTTTTTGTTAATAGCATTTGATTCTCCTGCTCTAATACGACATTTTAATACCAAGTATTCTTGCTCTCTTTAGAATGTGGAATTTATTTGAAATTTATTTAGATTTAATATTAATCGGATGAATCTCGAAAATAGGGATTTTTCCTATCAAATAAATTTCCACGCTCTCGCTGACACCGTTTTCTTCATGAAATGCATGTTTCAAGTTTAATTTATGCTCATAACTATTAATTCAATCCAAATAGAGATGATTATTTAATCTAACCTATGAGTTCACCATATCTGTCAAAACAAACGCGCCTATATTTTCACAAATTGTAAACACAGTGCCGACAAGGAAGTTCGAATGTATCTTAAGCTCTGTATGATTAACTCAATCTATTCAAACTATAAACAAACTCGAATGTTTTTTTTTTTTTTACAGGAAATCTCCATTTTCAATATCCACCAATCGTTTTTCTTAGAACTATTCATTATTCCTCCCTATGTTCCATCACAAACAAATAAATACACGTGTTTCTGTACTATTTAAAACTTCACGCGTTTCTATTTTTATTTAAATCCACGTGTTTTCATTTCTTCTTTTTTTCTACACTGTTAGTTTACGGAAACCAACTTCATCGGAGCCTGTGGCGTAGTGCATAGAGCGTTCGCCTTGCAATCTGAGGGTCCACAGTTCGAATCCTGCTGGCAGCACTTTTTAATTTTTTTTTTTTTTTTTTTATTGGCGTTTTTCTTCTTTTTTTCAACCCAAATGACACGGAAACACTTAAAAAGCTGGAAAGACCTCTTATTGTTCTTTGAACAATAAGTCTCCTAGTGTTTATTAGGTCTTTCCAGCTTTCTCTGGAAAGACCTATTGATTTTCTTCTGTTTTTTTTTTTCTTTTTTATTATTTTTCCGCCGTGTGATTTTGAGTTTCAAGATTTATCGAAAAGATTTTTAGTCGACAAGAATGTACTCCGTAAAAGATTTTAGCAGTTGACCCTGCGTATATGAGCTTTGACCCCTTTCGGAGTTCGACCCCTTTCGCAATAAAAGCTTGTTATCGCTACTCCTCCAAAACCATAAACCGCAGAGATTCCAAACCTTTATTAATGTTTACGACTGATTTAGTAGACTCTCCAATCAAACATTGCGAAAGGATTCGTAAACTCCTATATTGAATTATTGCCCCTGAATGTTTGCAACGTTTACGAATATCAAGATCTTTTCTTAAACGACAAGGTGTAGAGACATGGGACCAACTGCAAAAGATTTCTTGACCTTTGACCTTAAAATCTAGGTCAAGGTCAAAGGTCAAGGTCATTCAAAATATGTAAAATTAAGCATTTTTTATAGCTCTTTTGTTCTTAACCAAATTCTAAACATCTTTGTATTTTTAGTATGTACTCTTAAACCCATTTCAGAGATTCCATGCTTGTCCCCTAAGACTGAACCCTCTAAAAGTTAGTGCCCCTTTCAGTGTAAACCCTTGTTATCGCTACTCCTCCGAAACCGTAAACCGTAGAGGTACAAAACCTTCAACAATGTCTGCGACTAATTTAGTACACTTCTCATTCTATTAGTGCGAAAGAATTCGTAAACCGTTTTAAGTAGTTATTGCCCCTGCAAGTTTATGATGTTTACGAAGAAGTAAAAACTTCTTAACGACAAGTCGTAAAGACATGGGTCCAACTGCATCAGATCTTTTGACCTTTGACCTTGAAGATTAGGTCAAGGTCAAAGGTCAAGGTCATTGGGAAGTATCAAAATTGCTTATTTATGGGTTTTTAATAAAATGACCTTGACCTTTGACCTTGATATTTGACCTTGACCTTAGACCTTGACCTTTTCTCAAAAGTTAAAAAGGTATACATGTATTCATAACCTTTACCTAGATTCAGCTTCAAGTGTAAAACTCAAGTCTGTAAGTGGGTTTTTTTTTTTTTGATGACCTTGACCTTTGACCTTGATGAATGACCTTGACCTTTGACCCCATTGACCCAAAGGTCACAATCAAGCTTAAGGTCTTGGAGTTATTTACAACTCTCTCTTAAACAAATGCTTATATCCCCCCCCCCCCCCCCTTCTTTCTCAAAAAAAAAAAAAAAAAATCAATAGTGACGTAAACAAATTTTGTACAGCTTAAAGGAGATCACACATCGACATGAAATTCAGATTAAAATGTAGAAGACACTTCAAAGAAAGTGTCCTGAGAGTTTTACGGTGAGTCTCTTAAGTATAATGAAATTCTATTCAATATCGGCGAAAACTACATTTTTTTTTCTGTCTAAAATTTAAGTGCTGATGAGCATAAAAATTAATTAAAGCTTGCCTTGGCTATTTCTTCAGTTTTTGTTAATAGCATTTGATTCTCCTGCTCTAATACGACATTTTAATACCAAGTATTCTTGCTCTCTTTAGAATGTGGAATTTATTTGAAATTTATTTAGATTTAATATTAATCGGATGAATCTCGAAAATAGGGATTTTTCCTATCAAATAAATTTCCACGCTCTCGCTGACACCGTTTTCTTCATTAATGCATGTTTCAAGTTTAATTTATGCTCATAACTATTAATTCAATCCAAATAGAGATGATTATTTAATCTAACCTATGAGTTCACCATATCTGTCAAAACAAACGCGCCTATATTTTCACAAATTGTAAACACAGTGCCGACACGGAAGTTCGAATGTATCTTAAGCTCTGTATGATTAACTCAATCTATTCAAACTATAAACAAACTCGAATGTTTTTTTTTTACAGGAAATCTCCATTTTCAATATCCACCAATCGTTTTTCTTAGAACTATTCATTATTCCTCCCTATGTTCCATCACAAACAAATAAATACACGTGTTTCTGTACTATTTAAAACTTCACGCGTTTCTATTTTTATTTAAATCCACGTGTTTTCATTTCTTCTTTTTTTCTACACTGTTAGTTTACGGAAACCAACTTCATCGGAGCCTGTGGCGTAGTGCATAGAGCGTTCGCCTTGCAATCAGAGGGTCCACAGTTCGAATCCTGCTGGCAGCACTTTTTAATTTTTTTTTTTTTTTTTTTTTTTTATTGGCGTTTTTCTTCTTTTTTTCAACCCAAATGACACGGAAACACTTAAAAAGCTGGAAAGACCTCTTATTGTTCTTTGAACAATAAGTCTCCTAGTGTTTATTAGGTCTTTCCAGCTTTCTCTGGAAAGACCTATTGATTTTCTTCTGTTTTTTTTTTTCTTTTTTATTATTTTTCCGCCGTGTGATTTTGAGTTTCAAGATTTATCGAAAAGATTTTTAGTCGACAAGAATGTACTCCGTAAAAGATTTTAACAGTTGACCCTGCGTATATGAGCTTTGACCCCTTTCGGAGTTACGACCCCTTTCGCAATAAAAGCTTGTTATCGCTACTCCTCCAAAACCATAAACCGCAGAGATTCCAAACCTTTATTAATGTTTACGACTGATTTAGTAGACTCTCCAATCAAACATTGCGAAAGGATTCGTAAACTCCTATATTGAATTATTGCCCTTGAATGTTTGCAATGTTTACGAATATCAAGATCTTTTCTTAAACGACAAGGCGTAGAGACATGGGACCAACTGCAAAAGATTTGTTGACCTTTGACCTTAAAATCTAGGTCAAGGTCAAAGGTCAAGGTCATTCAAAATATGTAAAATTAAGCATTTTTATAGCTCTTTTGTTCTTAACCAAATTCTAAACATCTTTGTATTTTTAGTATGTATTCTTAAACCCATTTCAGAGATTCCATGCTTGTCCCCTAAGACTGAACCCTCTAAAAGTTAGTGCCCCTTTCAGTGTAAACCCTTGTTATCGCTACTCCTCCGAAACCGTAAACCGTAGAGGTACAAAACCTTCAACAATGTCTGCGACTAATTTAGTACACTTCTCATTCTATTAGTGCGAAAGAATTCGTAAACCGTTTTAAGTAGTTATTGCCCCTGCAAGTTTATGATGTTTACGAAGAAGTAAAAACTTCTTAACGACAAGTTGTAAAGACATGGGTCCAACTGCATCAGATCTTTGACCTTTGACCTTGAAGATTAGGTCAAGGTCAAAGGTCAAGGTCATTGGGAAGTATCAAAATTGCTTATTTATGGGTTTTTAATAAAATGACCTTGACCTTTGACCTTGATATTTGACCTTGACCTTAGACCTTGACCTTTTCTCAAAAGTTAAAAAGGTATACATGTATTCATAACCTTTACCTAGATTCAGCTTCAAGTGTAAAACTCAAGTCTGTAAGTGGGTTTTTTTTTTTTTGATGACCTTGACCTTTGACCTTGATGAATGACCTTGACCTTTGACCCCATTGACCCAAAGGTCACAATCAAGCTTAAGGTCTTGGAGATATTTACAACTCTCTCTCAAACAAATGCTTATATCCCCCCCCCCCCTTCTTTCTCAAAAAAAAAAAAAAAAAAATCAATAGTGACGTAAACAAATTTTGTACAGCTTAAAGGAGATCACACATCGACATGAAATTCAGATTAAAATGTAGAAGACACTTCAAAGAAAGTGTCCTGAGAGTTTTACGGTGAGTCTCTTAAGTATAATGAAATTCTATTCAATATCGGCGAAAACTACATTTTTTTTCTGTCTAAAATTTAAGTGCTGATGAGCATAAAAATTAATTAAAGCTTGCCTTGGCTATTTCTTCAGTTTTTGTTAATAGCATTTGATTCTCCTGCTCTAATACGACATTTTAATACCAAATATTCTTGCTCTCTTTAGAATGTGGAATTTATTTGAAATTTATTTAGATTTCATATAAATCGGATGAATCTCGAAAATAGGGATTTTTCCTATCAAATAAATTTCCACGCTCTCGCTGACACCGTTTTCTTCATTAAATGCATGTTTCAAGTTTAATTTATGCTCATAACTATTAATTCAATCCAAATAGAGATGATTATTTAATCTAACCTATGAGTTCACCATATCTGTCAAAACAAACGCGCCTATATTTTCACAAATTGTAAACACAGTGCCGACACGGAAGTTCGAATGTATCTTAAGCTCTGTATGATTAACTCAATCTATTCAAACTATAAACAAACTCGAATGTTTTTTTTTTTTACAGGAAATCTCCATTTTCAATATCCACCAATCGTTTTTCTTAGAACTATTCATTATTCCTCCCTATGTTCCATCACAAACAAATAAATACACGTGTTTCTGTACTATTTAAAACTTCACGCGTTTCTATTTTTATTTAAATCCACGTGTTTTCATTTCTTCTTTTTTTCTACACTGTTAGTTTACGGAAACCAACTTCATCGGAGCCTGTGGCGTAGTGCATAGAGCGTTCGCCTTGCAATCAGAGGGTCCACAGTTCGAATCCTGTTGGCAGCACTTTTTAATTTTTTTTTTTTTTTTTTTTCTATTGGCGTTTTTCTTCTTTTTTTCAACCCAAATGACACGGAAACACTTAAAAAGCTGGAAAGACCTCTTATTGTTCTTTGAACAATAAGTCTCCTAGTGTTTATTAGGTCTTTCCAGCTTTCTCTGGAAAGACCTATTGATTTTCTTCTGTTTTTTTTTTTCTTTTTTATTATTTTTCCGCCGTGTGATTTTGAGTTTCAAGATTTATCGAAAAGATTTTTAGTCGACAAGAATGTACTCCGTAAAAGATTTTAACAGTTGACCCTGCGTATATGAGCTTTGACCCCTTTCGGAGTTACGACCCCTTTCCCAATAAAAGCTTGTTATCGCTACTCCTCCAAAACCATAAACCGCAGAGATTCCAAACCTTTATTAATGTTTACGACTGATTTAGTAGACTCTCCAATCAAACATTGCGAAAGGATTCGTAAACTCCTATATTGAATTATTGCCCTTGAATGTTTGCAATGTTTACGAATATCAAGATCTTTTCTTAAACGACAAGGCGTAGAGACATGGGACCAACTGCAAAAGATTTGTTGACCTTTGACCTTAAAATCTAGGTCAAGGTCAAAGGTCAAGGTCATTCAAAATATGTAAAATTAAGCATATTTTATAGCTCTTTTGTTCTTAACCAAATTCTAAACATCTTTGTATTTTTAGTATGTATTCTTAAACCCATTTCAGAGATTCCATGCTTGTCCCCTAAGACTGAACCCTCTAAAAGTTAGTGCCCCTTTCAGTGTAAACCCTTGTTATCGCTACTCCTCCGAAACCGTAAACCGTAGAGGTACAAAACCTTCAACAATGTCTGCGACTAATTTAGTACACTTCTCATTCTATTAGTGCGAAAGAATTCGTAAACCGTTTTAAGTAGTTATTGCCCCTGCAAGTTTATGATGTTTACGAAGAAGTAAAAACTTCTTAACGACAAGTTGTAAAGACATGGGTCCAACTGCATCAGATCTTTTGACCTTTGACCTTGAAGATTAGGTCAAGGTCAAAGGTCAAGGTCATTGGGAAGTATCAAAATTGCTTATTTATGGGTTTTTAATAAAATGACCTTGACCTTTGACCTTGATATTTGACCTTGACCTTAGACCTTGACCTTTTCTCAAAAGTTAAAAAGGTATACATGTATTCATAACCTTTACCTAGATTCACCTTCAAGTGTAAAACTCAAGTCTGTAAGTGGGTTTTTTTTTTTTTTGATGACCTTGACCTTTGACCTTGATGAATGACCTTGACCTTTGACCCCATTGACCCAAAGGTCACAATCAAGCTTAAGGTCTTGGAGATATTTACAACTCTCTCTCAAACAAATGCTTATATCCCCCCCCCCCCCCTTTCTCAAAAAAAAAAAAAAAAAAAAAATCAATAGTGACGTAAACAAATTTTGTACAGCTTAAACTAGATCACACATCGACATGAAATTCAGATTAAAATGTAGAAGATACTTCAAAGAAAGTGTCCTGAGAGTTTTACGGTGAGTCTCTTAAGTATAATGAAATTCTATTCAATATCGGCGAAAACTACATTTTTTTTCTGTCTAAAATTTAAGTGCTGATGAGCATAAAAATTAATTAAAGCTTGCCTTGGCTATTTCTTCAGTTTTTGTTAATAGCATTTGATTCTCCTGCTCTAATACGACATTTTAATACCAAATATTCTTGCTCTCTTTAGAATGTGGAATTTATTTGAAATTTATTTAGATTTCATATAAATCGGATGAATCTCGAAAATAGGGATTTTTCCTATCAAATAAATTTCCACGCTCTCGCTGACACCGTTTTCTTCATTAAATGCATGTTTCAAGTTTAATTTATGCTCATAACTATTAATTCAATCCAAATAGAGATGATTATTTAATCTAACCTATGAGTTCACCATATCTGTCAAAACAAACGCGCCTATATTTTCACAAATTGTAAACACAGTGCCGACACGGAAGTTCGAATGTATCTTAAGCTCTGTATGATTAACTCAATCTATTCAAACTATAAACAAACTCGAATGTTTTTTTTTTACAGGAAATCTCCATTTTCAATATCCACCAATCGTTTTTCTTAGAACTATTCATTATTCCTCCCTATGTTCCATCACAAACAAATAAATACACGTGTTTCTGTACTATTTAAAACTTCACGCGTTTCTATTTTTATTTAAATCCACGTGTTTTCATTTCTTCTTTTTTTCTACACTGTTAGTTTACGGAAACCAACTTCATCGGAGCCTGTGGCGTAGTGCATAGAGCGTTCGCCTTGCAATCAGAGGGTCCACAGTTCGAATCCTGTTGGCAGCACTTTTTAATTTTTTTTTTTTTTTTTTTTTTTTTTTTATTGGCGTTTTTCTTCTTTTTTTCAACCCAAATGACACGGAAACACTTAAAAAGCTGGAAAGACCTCTTATTGTTCTTTGAACAATAAGTCTCCTAGTGTTTATTAGGTCTTTCCAGCTTTCTCTGGAAAGACCTATTGATTTTCTTCTGTTTTTTTTTTTCTTTTTTATTATTTTTCCGCCGTGTGATTTTGAGTTTCAAGATTTATCGAAAAGATTTTTAGTCGACAAGAATGTACTCCGTAAAAGATTTTAACAGTTGACCCTGCGTATATGAGCTTTGACCCCTTTCGGAGTTACGACCCCTTTCCCAATAAAAGCTTGTTATCGCTACTCCTCCAAAACCATAAACCGCAGAGATTCCAAACCTTTATTAATGTTTACGACTGATTTAGTAGACTCTCCAATCAAACATTGCGAAAGGATTCGTAAACTCCTATATTGAATTATTGCCCTTGAATGTTTGCAATGTTTACGAATATCAAGATCTTTTCTTAAACGACAAGGCGTAGAGACATGGGACCAACTGCAAAAGATTTGTTGACCTTTGACCTTAAAATCTAGGTCAAGGTCAAAGGTCAAGGTCATTCAAAATATGTAAAATTAAGCATATTTTATAGCTCTTTTGTTCTTAACCAAATTCTAAACATCTTTGTATTTTTAGTATGTATTCTTAAACCCATTTCAGAGATTCCATGCTTGTCCCCTAAGACTGAACCCTCTAAAAGTTAGTGCCCCTTTCAGTGTAAACCCTTGTTATCGCTACTCCTCCGAAACCGTAAACCGTAGAGGTACAAAACCTTCAACAATGTCTGCGACTAATTTAGTACACTTCTCATTCTATTAGTGCGAAAGAATTCGTAAACCGTTTTAAGTAGTTATTGCCCCTGCAAGTTTATGATGTTTACGAAGAAGTAAAAACTTCTTAACGACAAGTTGTAAAGACATGGGTCCAACTGCATCAGATCTTTTGACCTTTGACCTTGAAGATTAGGTCAAGGTCAAAGGTCAAGGTCATTGGGAAGTATCAAAATTGCTTATTTATGGGTTTTTAATAAAATGACCTTGACCTTTGACCTTGATATTTGACCTTGACCTTAGACCTTGACCTTTTCTCAAAAGTTAAAAAGGTATACATGTATTCATAACCTTTACCTAGATTCACCTTCAAGTGTAAAACTCAAGTCTGTAAGTGGGTTTTTTTTTATGACCATGACCTTTGACCTTGATGAATGACCTTGACCTTTGACCCCATTGACCCAAAGGTCACAATCAAGCTTAAGGTCTTGGAGATATTTACAACTCTCTCTCAAACAAATGCTTATATCCCCCCCCCCCCCTTCTTTCTCAAAAAAAAAAAAAAAAAAAATCAATAGTGACGTAAACAAATTTTGTACAGCTTAAACTAGATCACACATCGACATGAAATTCAGATTAAAATGTAGAAGATACTTCAAAGAAAGTGTCCTGAGAGTTTTACGGTGAGTCTCTTAAGTATAATGAAATTCTATTCAATATCGGCGAAAACTACATTTTTTTTCTGTCTAAAATTTAAGTGCTGATGAGCATAAAAATTAATTAAAGCTTGCCTTGGCTATTTCTTCAGTTTTTGTTAATAGCATTTGATTCTCCTGCTCTAATACGACATTTTAATACCAAATATTCTTGCTCTCTTTAGAATGTGGAATTTATTTGAAATTTATTTAGATTTCATATAAATCGGATGAATCTCGAAAATAGGGATTTTTCCTATCAAATAAATTTCCACGCTCTCGCTGACACCGTTTTCTTCATTAAATGCATGTTTCAAGTTTAATTTATGCTCATAACTATTAATTCAATCCAAATAGAGATGATTATTTAATCTAACCTATGAGTTCACCATATCTGTCAAAACAAACGCGCCTATATTTTCACAAATTGTAAACACAGTGCCGACACGGAAGTTCGAATGTATCTTAAGCTCTGTATGATTAACTCAATCTATTCAAACTATAAACAAACTCGAATGTTTTTTTTTTACAGGAAATCTCCATTTTCAATATCCACCAATCGTTTTTCTTAGAACTATTCATTATTCCTCCCTATGTTCCATCACAAACAAATAAATACACGTGTTTCTGTACTATTTAAAACTTCACGCGTTTCTATTTTTATTTAAATCCACGTGTTTTCATTTCTTCTTTTTTTCTACACTGTTAGTTTACGGAAACCAACTTCATCGGAGCCTGTGGCGTAGTGCATAGAGCGTTCGCCTTGCAATCAGAGGGTCCACAGTTCGAATCCTGTTGGCAGCACTTTTTAATTTTTTTTTTTTTTTTTATTGGCGTTTTTCTTCTTTTTTTCAACCCAAATGACACGGAAACACTTAAAAAGCTGGAAAGACCTCTTATTGTTCTTTGAACAATAAGTCTCCTAGTGTTTATTAGGTCTTTCCAGCTTTCTCTGGAAAGACCTATTGATTTTCTTCTGTTTTT
Source organism: Saccostrea cuccullata (assembly GCF_032062105.1). Lineage (NCBI taxonomy): Eukaryota > Metazoa > Mollusca > Bivalvia > Ostreida > Ostreidae > Saccostrea > Saccostrea cuccullata. The sequence goes on along the minus strand of NW_026927381.1, from coordinate 8,605 downwards.
TTTTTTCTTTTTTATTATTTTTCCGCCGTGTGATTTTGAGTTTCAAGATTTATCGAAAAGATTTTTAGTCGACAAGAATGTACTCCGTAAGATTTTAACAGTTGACCCTGCGTATATGAGCTTTGACCCCTTTCGGAGTTACGACCCCTTTCCCAATAAAAGCTTGTTATCGCTACTCCTCCAAAACCATAAACCGCAGAGATTCCAAACCTTTATTAATGTTTACGACTGATTTAGTAGACTCTCCAATCAAACATTGCGAAAGGATTCGTAAACTCCTATATTGAATTATTGCCCTTGAATGTTTGCAATGTTTACGAATATCAAGATCTTTTCTTAAACGACAAGGCGTAGAGACATGGGACCAACTGCAAAAGATTTGTTGACCTTTGACCTTAAAATCTAGGTCAAGGTCAAAGGTCAAGGTCATTCAAAATATGTAAAATTAAGCATATTTTATAGCTCTTTTGTTCTTAACCAAATTCTAAACATCTTTGTATTTTTAGTATGTATTCTTAAACCCATTTCAGAGATTCCATGCTTGTCCCCTAAGACTGAACCCTCTAAAAGTTAGTGCCCCTTTCAGTGTAAACCCTTGTTATCGCTACTCCTCCGAAACCGTAAACCGTAGAGGTACAAAACCTTCAACAATGTCTGCGACTAATTTAGTACACTTCTCATTCTATTAGTGCGAAAGAATTCGTAAACCGTTTTAAGTAGTTATTGCCCCTGCAAGTTTATGATGTTTACGAAGAAGTAAAAACTTCTTAACGACAAGTTGTAAAGACATGGGTCCAACTGCATCAGATCTTTTGACCTTTGACCTTGAAGATTAGGTCAAGGTCAAAGGTCAAGGTCATTGGGAAGTATCAAAATTGCTTATTTATGGGTTTTTAATAAAATGACCTTGACCTTTGACCTTGATATTTGACCTTGACCTTAGACCTTGACCTTTTCTCAAAAGTTAAAAAGGTATACATGTATTCATAACCTTTACCTAGATTCACCTTCAAGTGTAAAACTCAAGTCTGTAAGTGGGTTTTTTTTTTTTTGATTACCTTGACCTTTGACCTTGATGAATGACCTTGACCTTTGACCCCATTGACCCAAAGGTCACAATCAAGCTTAAGGTCTTGGAGATATTTACAACTCTCTCTCAAACAAATGCTTATATCCCCCCCCCCTTCTTTCTCAAAAAAAAAAAATCAATAGTGACGTAAACAAATTTTGTACAGCTTAAACTAGATCACACATCGACATGAAATTCAGATTAAAATGTAGAAGATACTTCAAAGAAAGTGTCCTGAGAGTTTTACGGTGAGTCTCTTAAGTATAATGAAATTCTATTCAATATCGGCGAAAACTACATTTTTTTTCTGTCTAAAATTTAAGTGCTGATGAGCATAAAAATTAATTAAAGCTTGCCTTGGCTATTTCTTCAGTTTTTGTTAATAGCATTTGATTCTCCTGCTCTAATACGACATTTTAATACCAAATATTCTTGCTCTCTTTAGAATGTGGAATTTATTTGAAATTTATTTAGATTTCATATAAATCGGATGAATCTCGAAAATAGGGATTTTTCCTATCAAATAAATTTCCACGCTCTCGCTGACACCGTTTTCTTCATTAAATGCATGTTTCAAGTTTAATTTATGCTCATAACTATTAATTCAATCCAAATAGAGATGATTATTTAATCTAACCTATGAGTTCACCATATCTGTCAAAACAAACGCGCCTATATTTTCACAAATTGTAAACACAGTGCCGACACGGAAGTTCGAATGTATCTTAAGCTCTGTATGATTAACTCAATCTATTCAAACTATAAACAAACTCGAATGTTTTTTTTTTTTTACAGGAAATCTCCATTTTCAATATCCACCAATCGTTTTTCTTAGAACTATTCATTATTCCTCCCTATGTTCCATCACAAACAAATAAATACACGTGTTTCTGTACTATTTAAAACTTCACGCGTTTCTATTTTTATTTAAATCCACGTGTTTTCATTTCTTCTTTTTTTCTACACTGTTAGTTTACGGAAACCAACTTCATCGGAGCCTGTGGCGTAGTGCATAGAGCGTTCGCCTTGCAATCAGAGGGTCCACAGTTCGAATCCTGTTGGCAGCACTTTTTAATTTTTTTTTTTTTTTTTTTTTTTTTTTTTTTTTTTTTCTATTGGCGTTTTTCTTCTTTTTTTCAACCCAAATGACACGGAAACACTTAAAAAGCTGGAAAGACCTCTTATTGTTCTTTGAACAATAAGTCTCCTAGTGTTTATTAGGTCTTTCCAGCTTTCTCTGGAAAGACCTATTGATTTTCTTCTGTTTTTTTTTTTCTTTTTTATTATTTTTCCGCCGTGTGATTTTGAGTTTCAAGATTTATCGAAAAGATTTTTAGTCGACAAGAATGTACTCCGTAAAAGATTTTAACAGTTGACCCTGCGTATATGAGCTTTGACCCCTTTCGGAGTTACGACCCCTTTCCCAATAAAAGCTTGTTATCGCTACTCCTCCAAAACCATAAACCGCAGAGATTCCAAACCTTTATTAATGTTTACGACTGATTTAGTAGACTCTCCAATCAAACATTGCGAAAGGATTCGTAAACTCCTATATTGAATTATTGCCCTTGAATGTTTGCAATGTTTACGAATATCAAGATCTTTTCTTAAACGACAAGGCGTAGAGACATGGGACCAACTGCAAAAGATTTGTTGACCTTTGACCTTAAAATCTAGGTCAAGGTCAAAGGTCAAGGTCATTCAAAATATGTAAAATTAAGCATATTTTATAGCTCTTTTGTTCTTAACCAAATTCTAAACATCTTTGTATTTTTAGTATGTATTCTTAAACCCATTTCAGAGATTCCATGCTTGTCCCCTAAGACTGAACCCTCTAAAAGTTAGTGCCCCTTTCAGTGTAAACCCTTGTTATCGCTACTCCTCCGAAACCGTAAACCGTAGAGGTACAAAACCTTCAACAATGTCTGCGACTAATTTAGTACACTTCTCATTCTATTAGTGCGAAAGAATTCGTAAACCGTTTTAAGTAGTTATTGCCCCTGCAAGTTTATGATGTTTACGAAGAAGTAAAAACTTCTTAACGACAAGTTGTAAAGACATGGGTCCAACTGCATCAGATCTTTTGACCTTTGACCTTGAAGATTAGGTCAAGGTCAAAGGTCAAGGTCATTGGGAAGTATCAAAATTGCTTATTTATGGGTTTTTAATAAAATGACCTTGACCTTTGACCTTGATATTTGACCTTGACCTTAGACCTTGACCTTTTCTCAAAAGTTAAAAAGGTATACATGTATTCATAACCTTTACCTAGATTCACCTTCAAGTGTAAAACTCAAGTCTGTAAGTGGGTTTTTTTTTATGACCATGACCTTTGACCTTGATGAATGACCTTGACCTTTGACCCCATTGACCCAAAGGTCACAATCAAGCTTAAGGTCTTGGAGATATTTACAACTCTCTCTCAAACAAATGCTTATATCCCCCCCCCCTTCTTTCTCAAAAAAAAAAAATCAATAGTGACGTAAACAAATTTTGTACAGCTTAAACTAGATCACACATCGACATGAAATTCAGATTAAAATGTAGAAGATACTTCAAAGAAAGTGTCCTGAGAGTTTTACGGTGAGTCTCTTAAGTATAATGAAATTCTATTCAATATCGGCGAAAACTACATTTTTTTTCTGTCTAAAATTTAAGTGCTGATGAGCATAAAAATTAATTAAAGCTTGCCTTGGCTATTTCTTCAGTTTTTGTTAATAGCATTTGATTCTCCTGCTCTAATACGACATTTTAATACCAAATATTCTTGCTCTCTTTAGAATGTGGAATTTATTTGAAATTTATTTAGATTTCATATAAATCGGATGAATCTCGAAAATAGGGATTTTTCCTATCAAATAAATTTCCACGCTCTCGCTGACACCGTTTTCTTCATTAAATGCATGTTTCAAGTTTAATTTATGCTCATAACTATTAATTCAATCCAAATAGAGATGATTATTTAATCTAACCTATGAGTTCACCATATCTGTCAAAACAAACGCGCCTATATTTTCACAAATTGTAAACACAGTGCCGACACGGAAGTTCGAATGTATCTTAAGCTCTGTATGATTAACTCAATCTATTCAAACTATAAACAAACTCGAATGTTTTTTTTTTTTTTTACAGGAAATCTCCATTTTCAATATCCACCAATCGTTTTTCTTAGAACTATTCATTATTCCTCCCTATGTTCCATCACAAACAAATAAATACACGTGTTTCTGTACTATTTAAAACTTCACGCGTTTCTATTTTTATTTAAATCCACGTGTTTTCATTTCTTCTTTTTTTCTACACTGTTAGTTTACGGAAACCAACTTCATCGGAGCCTGTGGCGTAGTGCATAGAGCGTTCGCCTTGCAATCAGAGGGTCCACAGTTCGAATCCTGTTGGCAGCACTTTTTAATTTTTTTTTTTTTTTTTTTTCTATTGGCGTTTTTCTTCTTTTTTTCAACCCAAATGACACGGAAACACTTAAAAAGCTGGAAAGACCTCTTATTGTTCTTTGAACAATCTCTTATTGTTCTTTGAACAATAAGTCTCCTAGTGTTTATTAGGTCTTTCCAGCTTTCTCTGGAAAGACCTATTGATTTTCTTCTGTTTTTTTTTTTCTTTTTTATTATTTTTCCGCCGTGTGATTTTGAGTTTCAAGATTTATCGAAAAGATTTTTAGTCGACAAGAATGTACTCCGTAAAAGATTTTAACAGTTGACCCTGCGTATATGAGCTTTGACCCCTTTCGGAGTTACGACCCCTTTCCCAATAAAAGCTTGTTATCGCTACTCCTCCAAAACCATAAACCGCAGAGATTCCAAACCTTTATTAATGTTTACGACTGATTTAGTAGACTCTCCAATCAAACATTGCGAAAGGATTCGTAAACTCCTATATTGAATTATTGCCCTTGAATGTTTGCAATGTTTACGAATATCAAGATCTTTTCTTAAACGACAAGGCGTAGAGACATGGGACCAACTGCAAAAGATTTGTTGACCTTTGACCTTAAAATCTAGGTCAAGGTCAAAGGTCAAGGTCATTCAAAATATGTAAAATTAAGCATATTTTATAGCTCTTTTGTTCTTAACCAAATTCTAAACATCTTTGTATTTTTAGTATGTATTCTTAAACCCATTTCAGAGATTCCATGCTTGTCCCCTAAGACTGAACCCTCTAAAAGTTAGTGCCCCTTTCAGTGTAAACCCTTGTTATCGCTACTCCTCCGAAACCGTAAACCGTAGAGGTACAAAACCTTCAACAATGTCTGCGACTAATTTAGTACACTTCTCATTCTATTAGTGCGAAAGAATTCGTAAACCGTTTTAAGTAGTTATTGCCCCTGCAAGTTTATGATGTTTACGAAGAAGTAAAAACTTCTTAACGACAAGTTGTAAAGACATGGGTCCAACTGCATCAGATCTTTTGACCTTTGACCTTGAAGATTAGGTCAAGGTCAAAGGTCAAGGTCATTGGGAAGTATCAAAATTGCTTATTTATGGGTTTTTAATAAAATGACCTTGACCTTTGACCTTGATATTTGACCTTGACCTTAGACCTTGACCTTTTCTCAAAAGTTAAAAAGGTATACATGTATTCATAACCTTTACCTAGATTCACCTTCAAGTGTAAAACTCAAGTCTGTAAGTGGGTTGTTTTTTTTTTGATGACCATGACCTTTGACCTTGATGAATGACCTTGACCTTTGACCCCATTGACCCAAAGGTCACAATCAAGCTTAAGGTCTTGGAGATATTTACAACTCTCTCTCAAACAAATGCTTATATCCCCCCCCCCCCTTCTTTCTCAAAAAAAAAAATCAATAGTGACGTAAACAAATTTTGTACAGCTTAAACTAGATCACACATCGACATGAAATTCAGATTAAAATGTAGAAGATACTTCAAAGAAAGTGTCCTGAGAGTTTTACGGTGAGTCTCTTAAGTATAATGAAATTCTATTCAATATCGGCGAAAACTACATTTTTTTTCTGTCTAAAATTTAAGTGCTGATGAGCATAAAAATTAATTAAAGCTTGCCTTGGCTATTTCTTCAGTTTTTGTTAATAGCATTTGATTCTCCTGCTCTAATACGACATTTTAATACCAAATATTCTTGCTCTCTTTAGAATGTGGAATTTATTTGAAATTTATTTAGATTTCATATAAATCGGATGAATCTCGAAAATAGGGATTTTTCCTATCAAATAAATTTCCACGCTCTCGCTGACACCGTTTTCTTCATTAAATGCATGTTTCAAGTTTAATTTATGCTCATAACTATTAATTCAATCCAAATAGAGATGATTATTTAATCTAACCTATGAGTTCACCATATCTGTCAAAACAAACGCGCCTATATTTTCACAAATTGTAAACACAGTGCCGACACGGAAGTTCGAATGTATCTTAAGCTCTGTATGATTAACTCAATCTATTCAAACTATAAACAAACTCGAATGTTTTTTTTTACAGGAAATCTCCATTTTCAATATCCACCAATCGTTTTTCTTAGAACTATTCATTATTCCTCCCTATGTTCCATCACAAACAAATAAATACACGTGTTTCTGTACTATTTAAAACTTCACGCGTTTCTATTTTTATTTAAATCCACGTGTTTTCATTTCTTCTTTTTTTCTACACTGTTAGTTTACGGAAACCAACTTCATCGGAGCCTGTGGCGTAGTGCATAGAGCGTTCGCCTTGCAATCAGAGGGTCCACAGTTCGAATCCTGTTGGCAGCACTTTTTAATTTTTTTTTTTTTTTTTTTCTATTGGCGTTTTTCTTCTTTTTTTCAACCCAAATGACACGGAAACACTTAAAAAGCTGGAAAGACCTCTTATTGTTCTTTGAACAATAAGTCTCCTAGTGTTTATTAGGTCTTTCCAGCTTTCTCTGGAAAGACCTATTGATTTTCTTCTGTTTTTTTTTTTCTTTTTTATTATTTTTCCGCCGTGTGATTTTGAGTTTCAAGATTTATCGAAAAGATTTTTAGTCGACAAGAATGTACTCCGTAAAAGATTTTAACAGTTGACCCTGCGTATATGAGCTTTGACCCCTTTCGGAGTTACGACCCCTTTCCCAATAAAAGCTTGTTATCGCTACTCCTCCAAAACCATAAACCGCAGAGATTCCAAACCTTTATTAATGTTTACGACTGATTTAGTAGACTCTCCAATCAAACATTGCGAAAGGATTCGTAAACTCCTATATTGAATTATTGCCCTTGAATGTTTGCAATGTTTACGAATATCAAGATCTTTTCTTAAACGACAAGGCGTAGAGACATGGGACCAACTGCAAAAGATTTGTTGACCTTTGACCTTAAAATCTAGGTCAAGGTCAAAGGTCAAGGTCATTCAAAATATGTAAAATTAAGCATATTTTATAGCTCTTTTGTTCTTAACCAAATTCTAAACATCTTTGTATTTTTAGTATGTATTCTTAAACCCATTTCAGAGATTCCATGCTTGTCCCCTAAGACTGAACCCTCTAAAAGTTAGTGCCCCTTTCAGTGTAAACCCTTGTTATCGCTACTCCTCCGAAACCGTAAACCGTAGAGGTACAAAACCTTCAACAATGTCTGCGACTAATTTAGTACACTTCTCATTCTATTAGTGCGAAAGAATTCGTAAACCGTTTTAAGTAGTTATTGCCCCTGCAAGTTTATGATGTTTACGAAGAAGTAAAAACTTCTTAACGACAAGTTGTAAAGACATGGGTCCAACTGCATCAGATCTTTTGACCTTTGACCTTGAAGATTAGGTCAAGGTCAAAGGTCAAGGTCATTGGGAAGTATCAAAATTGCTTATTTATGGGTTTTTAATAAAATGACCTTGACCTTTGACCTTGATATTTGACCTTGACCTTAGACCTTGACCTTTTCTCAAAAGTTAAAAAGGTATACATGTATTCATAACCTTTACCTAGATTCACCTTCAAGTGTAAAACTCAAGTCTGTAAGTGGGTTTTTTTTTTTTGATGACCTTGACCTTTGACCTTGATGAATGACCTTGACCTTTGACCCCATTGACCCAAAGGTCACAATCAAGCTTAAGGTCTTGGAGATATTTACAACTCTCTCTCAAACAAATGCTTATATCCCCCCCCCCCCTTCTTTCTCAAAAAAAAAAAAATCAATAGTGACGTAAACAAATTTTGTACAGCTTAAACTAGATCACACATCGACATGAAATTCAGATTAAAATGTAGAAGATACTTCAAAGAAAGTGTCCTGAGAGTTTTACGGTGAGTCTCTTAAGTATAATGAAATTCTATTCAATATCGGCGAAAACTACATTTTTTTTCTGTCTAAAATTTAAGTGCTGATGAGCATAAAAATTAATTAAAGCTTGCCTTGGCTATTTCTTCAGTTTTTGTTAATAGCATTTGATTCTCCTGCTCTAATACGACATTTTAATACCAAATATTCTTGCTCTCTTTAGAATGTGGAATTTATTTGAAATTTATTTAGATTTCATATAAATCGGATGAATCTCGAAAATAGGGATTTTTCCTATCAAATAAATTTCC